>NC_091086.1:33149848-33452878 GCF_032405125.1 Capricornis sumatraensis
TCTAGATTTTTAACTATGCTTATCTTTGTTCATGCTAGAATTCATCACTTGTATGTTTTAGTTCATTAGTTCATTTTTGTATTGCTTTGTCTAGAAATTATCCCATCTATAGCATTTTCAAATTTATTACTGTATTTTGCATTTCCAAGATTTATAGTTGGTATTTCTATCTATCTACCTACCTACCTCTGATTTTTCTGTGTTATGTTTGTTTTTGTTCAATTATTTTTCTGTTCTATTTAAATTTAAATTATTTCTTCAGTTATTTCTTTGACATCCTTGATACTTTAAGAATGTCTTTATCAGGCTGTTTTATAAATATCATTTAGAAGAGCTCTACTAGTGAATTATTGATTTTGTTTTTTAGTATAAGATCATGTTCTAGTTACTGATCATTTTAGTATCAGATTTTCTTCATATATTTTGAAATTTTTGTATACTAGTTTATTTCTCTCTCTGTCTCTTGTCTCTCCAATCCCATCTTTGTCACACACACACACACATGCACACACACACACTCATCCCTCTCATACACATACATGTGCTCTCCCACCCTGGCGCATGCACACACACATGGTCATCCGTCTTGTTTTAGGTTTTGTAGTTCCCTCTGTTCCTTTTGTATCTTCAATATAGAGCTAGATTTTACAAACACACTTTGAAGTTATGGCCATATGACAAATCTAGGCTGAATCTTGAAGGCAGCTTGATTCAGTTTTAGAAAATGAAACTGTTTCTTTTTTCCCCCCACAATGCCTTCTTGAACCCACAATGTCTACATATTCTTAGCTTTCACCTGCAAACTGATAGATCTGAGATTTCCTCCTACTTCTTTTTGCAAGTGGGGGAGGCTCATCACATCCATGGCTCTAAGTAGAAAGTGAAACTGAAGTCCTCCTCCATGATCAGAGGACTACTTTTTATGAGCTCTGGCCCAGCATTGCTACATTATTTGTCACAACTACAGAACACAGAAAACTGACTGCAGCTTCCACTCACCACTATATGTTTCTGTTCTATTTCTCATCCACATAGATAGTTCTCTTACAGATGAGCCCAGTTGTGTTTTGTGTTTAATGTTTTATCCTTCATTGCTATTTGCTGGAAAGAAGGTTTTTTGAAGCATAAATTCTCAGCATCATGTTAGCCTGGCAGCCTCCTCCTCTTTTCAGACTTCTTGAAAAAGTAGTCCGTTTTTAGCATCTCTATTTCGTCCCCACCAATTAAGTCCTCCACTTGGAATCAGGCATCTGCATACACAGCACTGATGAAATTGCTCTTCCCAAAGTCAGAGAAGACATCCAGGATTTTTCCATATTACCTGTTTAGTTGTTGGCAGAAAGTTCCTCTGCTTTCCTGCTTATTCTTATAATAAACTCAGTGTAACCCAAGGGAACGTTGCAACCTAAAAATCCTAATAAACATAGAATTGTAAAAATTGGCCTTTTAAGATGTAAAGGAAAATCCAGTCATGTTTCTCACTTTCTCACTTGCCTAAAGGCTTTGATGACCAGGTCTCATGCCTGTGAGATGAAAGCCAAAATTGTTTAGCATGACATATTCATGTTCTGCACACCCCTTATTATTTTGCTCTCTATCACATGTTCTTCCAAACCCCATCTCAGATTTTATACCCCAGTACCAAGCACATCTCTTGGTGCCTTCATCTCTTTGCACACTGTGCTATGTCCTTTGTCTGCTGTGCCCTCCTGTTTTTGCCTAGTTCCTCTGGCAAGCTCCTAACCTACTCTCAAGAGCTAAGTAATGCATCCTAATGTATTTCTTTACAAATATTTTCCCTATGTATATTCAACAGTATTTAAGAGGTACTAATTGATAGCTTTTTATAGATGTTATTCTGTACGTTGAGGATTTAAAGTGGGCAAGAACAGACATGCTCCATGCCCAAATATTAATGGAGGAGATAGGCATTAATCAAATGCTCATGGGATAAATGGAAAATTGCATTTGTGATAGAATTTCTGTCAAAAATTATGGTACTATTCAAGCCTGTAATTAAGGAAAATTGATGTTGAAGAAGAAATTTTCTTGACATTTCTACAGAATTAAACACCCCTTCCTCTGGTATTGTATGCATGGTTCTGTTGTTACAATCATCAAAGTGGATTTCAATTTGTTCATATGTCTGTCTTCTTTGGAAAAAAACCCCAGATGCTGGGGAGATTGAGGGCAAGAGGAGAAGAGGGCGACAGAAGATGAGATGGTTGCATGACATCACTGACTCAGTGGACATGAGTTTGAGCAAAATCAGAGAGATAGTGAATGACAGGGAAGCCTGGCATGCTGCAGTCCATGGGGTCCCAAAGAGTAGGACATGACTGAGCTACTGAACAGCAACAACTGTCTTCAGCCCTAAGATGTGAAATGCTTACTCATTTCTGAGTCTGTCTTAGTCAGCTTATCTGGCAGATAGTAGGGATATATTAAATAAGAAAAATGAAGAACTATTTTTCTGATTGAATTAAAGAATAACTTTAGTATGAGTTGTAGTGAAAATTATAGAGAAATCATTTTTTATTCCCATTATTTACTTTCTCAAGAACAAGACATCCAGTGTTTAGTTGCTCTGCAGAAAACAGTACCGTTCTCTAATAATTATAAGCTTTTTAGCATTCTTTCTTATAGGTCACAGACTATTCTTGCAGCTACTTGCTAGCTTTGAGGTTGGAAAATGAGGGAACAGCATTCACTAGTCTAATTATGAATTATTTCAAAGGTCAGAGCATAAGAGCACATGCTACACTAGTGCCTTTCAGAGAATGGAAAGTAATGAACATCTATTTGATGAAATAAATATTGTAATGAGAGCAAAAATAGCCAAGCAACTATATCAGACATTTCTGGAATAAATAAGAGAATGATAAGGAAATGTTAAATAAGCCTTCTATGATTTTCTGATCCTATATATTTTAAAATATTGTAGCACATAAAACTGATTCTAGAATGGATTCTACATTGATATTAATCCATTTCTTCACACTGACATTAAGTACATTGAGAACAGTCCAGATATTAAGTACATTGAGCATGGTCCATACAGAGCCAAGACTGTTTCTATACAATTCAAATCCACTCCCCTCCCCCTTTTCTAAAACTAGGTTAAAGATTGAAATTGTAGCTGATTCACTTTATTGTATAGCAGAAACTAACAAAGTTGTAAAGCAACTATATTCCAATAAATTCAGAAAAAAAAAAAGTTGTACTTTGGGTTTTGACTCATGCTTCCATCTGTGATCTGGTATTGAATGCTTCTTTATTTTTTATTTTGTTTTACCTACTAGTATTTATTTATTTTTAATTCATGTTGACTGCTTCTTTAGAACCCACTTCTGGGACCTGTAGCAACCGCAGACAGGCTGACAGAATGAATGATCTGAATTTACATGTCTGGGCATAAAGTCCTGACCTCAAGAGGTCCCAACATTTCCTTCATAACTAAGGGTGATCCAGGGATCCTGCAACCATTTATTATTCTCTGACTCTGTGTTAACTTGGACACCTTAAGATCTCGATAAACTCCCAAAGAGGTTAATTACTCCTATTTTTTGTTTTGATTATAGCCATCCTAGTGGGTGTGAGGAGGCAGAAGGCAGGAGGAGAAGGGGACAACAGAGGATAAGATGGTTGGATGGCATCACTGACTTGATGGACTTGAGTTTGAACAAGCTCTGGGAGTTGGTGATGGACTGGGAAGCCTGGCGTGCTGTGGTCCCTGGGGTTGCAACGACTGAGAGACTGAACTGAACTGAGTGGGTGTAGTGTCTCACTGTGGTTTTAATTTGCATTTTCTGAATGACTAATGATAGTGAACAACTTGTGCTTATTGGTCACTTGAATATCTTCTTCTGAGAAACGTCTATTTAAATCTTTTGCCCTTTTTTATATTGGGCTGTCATTTTACTGTTGAATTCTAAGAATTCTTTATATATTCTGGATATTAGACCCATATCATTTATATATAATTTTCAATTATTTTCCCCATTCTATGAGTTGTCTTCTTACTTTCTTGATAGTGTCTTTTGAAGCACAAAATTTATAATTTTGTTGAAGGCTGATTTTTCTATTTTAATTTGGTTGTTGCATTTTTGGTGTTATATTTAAGAAACTGCTAATCTGAGGTCATGTAGATTTACATCTATGTTTTATTCTAAGAGTTCTATAGTTTTAACTCATGATTAGGCCTATGATTGATTTTGAATTAATTTTTATATATGATGTGATTAGGGTTCCAACTTCATTTGTTCGAATGTAAATATCCAGATTTCCTAGCTGTATTTTTGGAAAGATGATTTTTCTCCCTTTGAATGGCCCTGGCATTCCTATTGAAAGTCAATTGAACATACATATATGGATTTATTTTTGAACACTTAATTCTGCTCCATTGGTCTATATGCCCCCCCTTATGCCAGTACCACACTATCTTGATTACCGTAGCTTTGTACTGCCTCTTGATTACTTTAATTTACAAATCAGAAAATTTCTCAAAAATCCTCTGTTTATTTTTTTTCCCAGATTGATTTGGCTATTTGAGATCCCTTGTATTTTCACATTAATTGTAGGATCAGCTTGCTCACTTATGCAAAAATAGTTGGAATTTTGATATAGATTGTACTGAATTTATAGATAAATTTGGGAAGTATTACCATCTTAACAATATAAAGTCTTCAACATAGGCTGTTGAACACGTTCAGCAATGTTTCATAGTGTCTTTTTCTATAATTCCTCTATCATTGCTCATATGGCCAGCTTTGGAATCTGCTACTGCTTGTTCTGGGAATGTAGTAATTATTCATTCCTTGTAGTAATCAGTCTTGGTATCTGGAACTAGTGATAGAAGAAGTACAGGCAGTGAGGGACTGAGCAGTGAAATGCTGGAAGGAAAAGGAAATTTCAGATTAAAACCAAGAGATAGGGAAAGGAATTCTACTTATGATTCTGATTGAAATGACTTAAGTAATTAATGAATAAATAAATTCATGACAACGTCAGCTACTTGAAATTGACTTTTTATTGACCCAGCAGGCATCTCTTAAAATATCACTCTTGAAAATTAAATTCAGTGATAATCCATGATAAATAACTCGAGAATTAAATTCGATGATAATATTCAATGATAAATCATTCTTGAGAAATATTGCTATTGTTCAGATAATTTATTGAATCTCTTGTTTTGCATTTGCACTCAAGGAATGCTCTCATGGTGGCATTCTGATGATCATTACTACTTTATTAAAAGAATTGAATGTAATTATAAAAATGTGACTTTTTAAATGGAATTTGGAAATTATAGTGATACTATATTGAGATATTAACTTGTGCTTAATTCTAGGGATATTTTTTCCTTCCCAGTTCCTAGAGAGTAGATAGGCTCTTTTTGTTCTTTTGTCATAGGGAGGCTTTTTGTTTTTTCACTGAACAGGGTTTCCTATACAGAAACTCACTTTCTAACTTTGGCATATTTGCCTTTTGGAAGAATGGGCTACTTAATGAAGAGTACTAGTAATGGAATGTAATGGGTTTCCCTTGTGGCTCAGCTGGTAAAGAATCTGCCTGCAATGTGGGAGACCTGGGTTCAATCCCTGGAAGATCCCCTGGAGAAGGGAAAGGCTGCCCACTCCAGTATTCTGGCCTAGAGAATTCAATGGACTGTGTAGTCCATGGGGTCACAAAGAGTTGGACAAGACTGAGCGACTTTCACTTTCATTAGTAATGGAGAGGCACATGGAGGAATTAGAGAGACTCAAAGCAAGAAGTAAAGCCAGGCTGCAGAATGGATGAAAATATTCAGATTTTTCTGGGGGTTGGGACCCATGATTTATTCTTCTAAAAGTGATGCAGATGGTTGACCAAGTCCTTCTTGATAACAGAAGGCATAGTTTCATATGGAGACTGAGTCTTGGGTATTGACAGTTCCAGCCTTGGTCAAGGTCCTATGCCCAGTGAAAGCACAGAGGTTTAACCATGAATGAGGACTTGGACAGAGATAATATTAGGGTCACCAGTGTGTCCCCCAAATCTTAGAAAGCTTACAAATATTTGTACTATGTAGCATTTCTACATTCTGCATATGACTGTGGTGGGTAGAAGGGAATGGTATAGGAAGAAACCTCTTTTGAGGTATTATGAGTTCAGTTCAGTTCAGTCACTCAGTCATGTCCGACTCTTTGCGACCCCATGAACTGCAGCACACCAGGCCTCCCTGTCCCTCACCAACTCCCAGAGTCCACCCAAACCTATGTCCATTGAGTCAGTGATGCCATCCAACCATCTCATCTTCTGTCATCCCCTTCTCCTCCTGCCCTCAATCTTTCCCAGCATCAGGGTCTTTTCAAATGAGTCAGCTCTTCTCATCAGGTGGCCAAAGTATTGGAGTTTCAGCTTCAACATCAGTCCTTCCAATGAACACCCAGGACTGATCTCCTTTAGGATGGACTGGTTGGATGTCCTTGCAGTCCAAGGGACTCTCAAGAGTCTTCTCCAACACCACGGTTTAAAAGCATCAGTTCTTCGGTGCTTAGCATTCTTTATAGTCCAACTCTCACACCCATACATGACTACTGGGAAAACCATAGCCTTGACTAGATGGACCTTTGTTGGCAAAGTAATATCTCCGCTTTTCAATATGCTGTCTAGGTTGGTCATAACTTTCCTTTCAAGAAGTAAGTGTCTTTTAATTTCATGGCTGCAATCACCATCTGCCGTGATTTTGGAGCCCAGAAATATAAAGTCAGCCACTGTTTCCACTGTTTCTCCATCTATTTCCCATGAAGTGATGGGACCAGATGCCATGATCTTTGTTTTCTGAATATTGAGCTTTAAGCCAACTTTTTCACTCTCTTCTTTCACTTTCATCAAGAGGCTCTTTAGTTCTTCTTCACTTTCTGCCATAAGGGTGGTGTCACCTGCACATCTGAGGTTATTGATATTTCTCCCAGCAATCTTGATTCCAGCTTGTGCTTCCTCCAGCCCGGCATTTCTCATGATGTACTCTGCATAGAAGTTAAATAAGCAGGGTGACAATATATAGCCTTGACGTATTCCATTTCCTATCTGGAACCAGTTTGTTCTTCCATGTCCAGTTCTAACTTTTGCTTCCTGACCTCCATACAGAGTTCTAAAGAGGCAGGTCAAGTGGTCTGGTATTCCCATCTCCTTCAGAATTTTCCACAGTTTATTTTGATCCACACAGTCAAAAGCTTTGGCATAGTCAATAAAGCAGAAATAGATGTTTTTCTGGAACTCTCTTGCTTTTTCCATGATCCAGCGGATGTTGGCAATTTAATCTCTGGTTCCTCTGCCTTTTCTAAAACCAACTTGAACATCTGGAAGTTCATGGCTCATGTATTGCTGAAGCCTGGCTTGGAGAATTTTGAGCATTACTTTACTAGCATGTGAGATGAGTGCAATGGTGCGGTCTTTTAAGCATTCTTTGGCATTGCCTTTCTTTGGAATTGGAATGCAAACTGACTTTTTCCAGTCCTGTGGCCACTGCTGTGTTTTCCAAATTTGCTGGCATATTGAGTGCAGCACTTTCAAAGCATCATCTTTTAGGTTTTGAAATAGCTCAACTGGAATTCCATTACCTCCACTAGCTTTGTTTGTAGTGATGCTTCCTAAGGCCCACATGACTTCACATTCCAGGATGTCTGGCTCTAGGTGAGTGATCTTTAATTAAATTTAAGAAAATAAAGTAAGTGACATTTCTGGCAGAGCCTGAGTACTTCATAGAATAACATTCACCCCTGGAATACTGGTTCTGATGTAAATTCCAAACTAGGACCTCTGCAATTATGTTAAACTATTTTGAAATAAAAACAGTTTCTTCAGGGGGTGACTTTGAAGTGCAACCTTCATATGGGTATAACTTTTCATCTCTGCCTCATAATTCTGTAATAGCCTGGTGTTCATGTGGGCCAGGATTACATGTAGTTTAGAGTGTGGTGTGTTTTGAGAGATGTTGGTAGTAATGGTCACGATTCCTTTAGCTCTGGCTTCTCTGATCTTAAGTGATTCCCGCTACTTGAAGCCATACAAGAGTTTTCTGGGGCACAGAATATACAAATTGTGGTTCTCTCTTCCTTATTTTTAATCACTGAAGGCAAAGGCAAAGTTCAGATACAGTTTTACATTAAGCTTTATAAATATAAAATTGATATGAAAATCATAAATTCCATTGTTTGATAGAAAAATTATTATTAGTATTATGCCCTTTGGTCCTGGCCTTGCAAATCTAAGTTCCCATTCCTCATGTCACAAAGGGCACATAAAGGACAATCACAGGTAATGGCTTGACTCTAAGGCATTTCTTCAACTTGACTGCTCATTCTGTTGTGTTCTGTTCCCTTCTCTTTGGCTCTGAAGTGCTTAGGGTTTTTAATTTTGTCCCACATGCCAGTTGTTGGCCCTCCTTTTTGGCTTTGTGATCTTTGATTGTGTAAGCTGGATCTTCTGCTATTGGTTCCCAATCCACAATTCTAGATTTCTCTTTTTCCCCATAGTTTTTAGTGCTTTCATCAAGAAGAGACACTTGGTCTATTATTAATAGTTTTGGTTCTCAAGGACCCAGATCATCTTCTGGGCTCACCCCGGCCTAACAGTCACAATCAGGTACATCCATTTATCCAGCCATCCACCCTTCTGTATAGTCTGCTTGTTTGTTAGGTAGATTTTGGGAGGCATAGTGAAATGCACAAAAGCTGTACTTAGAATCAAAGTACTTGGGAGAAAAAAGATTATTATTCTAGAAAACCTTGACTAGAGAAGCCTATAGATTGTGTCCCTGCAAATCATATGTTGAAGTCCTAACCTCAGAAAGTGACCTTATTTGGAGATAGGGCTGTTGCAGATATAATTAATATGAAGTCATCCTGGAGTATGAAAGTTAAAGTGTCCGTCGTTTAGTTGTGTCCAACTCTTTGCAACCCCATGGACTGTAGCCCACCAGGCTCCGCTGTCTATGGGCTTCTCCAGGCAAGAATACTGGAGTGGGTTGCCATTCCTTTCTCCAGGGCATCTTCCTGAACCAGGGATTGGACCCGGCTCTCCTGTATTGCCGTCAGATACTTTACCATCTGAGCCACCAGGGAATTGAGTATGACTGGTATCCTTATAAAAAGGGTAAATTTGGACACATGCACTCACATAGAAAGAATGCCATGCAAATGTGAATGCAGAGATTAGGATGATGCGTCTACAAACCAAGGAACCCCCAGCAGCCAAAGGAGAGGCCTGGAAGAGGCTTCCTCTCTGTCCTCAGAAAGAGTGAAGCCCTGCCAAGACCCTGATCTCAGGCTTCTAGCCTCCAAACAGGAACAATAAATTTTTGTTTTTTAAGCGACAAGTTTGTCAGTTTGTTATAGCAACCCTAGCAAACTAATACATGATCTTAAACATAAAAGCTGTTTTTCTACTTATATAACCTCTCTTTTTTCAAAATCATATTTTGAATGTGATTGACTGTGTCATGTAAATGACATATGCTTTTTAACATTTTCTTAACCATCCAAGTTGAATATTGAATACTGTTTTTTTACATTTAAAAATATCAACCAATATGACACGTATGGGATATTGAATGGCCCTCTTGGTTCATAAGCTCCACCTGCTTCATACATACAGTGCCTACTGAGCCAATGAAATTCACAAGTATACCACCTTAAACTTATTTTACTTATCTCTCCTTATTAGTGGGTTGACTTTGACTTCACTCTGATTTTGATTCCTTAAATGGGAGAAAATTTGGCATGGCTCCCAGTTGTATTTGGCCTTTCGTGAGTTGTCTTCCCTAGAACTTTCTTCCTCTCTTCTCTCCCACCCCCTTCAGTTAATTCAGGAGTGGTTTATTATTAACTACCTCTGCTGCAACCTCTGACATTTTCCTCAACAACTACTTCTAAGGGGCCCAGGTAAACCAGAGACTGCTCAGTTCAGTTCAGTTGCTCAGCTGTGTCCAACTCTTCGCAACTCCATGAACTGCAGCTAGGTATTGGAAATATAGAAGTCCATGAGACACAAACGATCCTTGGAAGGAAACTTTGGTACTATATTGAGGTTCACAAAAGAATCAAAGTATAACATTTTGTGGCCTAAATTTTTGTGCCATCTCTTTTTTACTGTAAAATGATTATAGTGGTTAATGATGCACCAATTCAGTCATAATTATATATCTCCTATATACATACCAAGGTCTTGATACCCTGTATATGTAAAATTATAGAATCAAGGTTTCTTTCAGGCTAATATTCCTGTAATCCCAGCAACCCAAAGGCCCTTCTCTTATTAAAAAAATTTAATCCAAGTAATACATGCATATAATAAGTGAAATCAAAGAAGCTTTCTGGTTGAAAAACTGTGCCTTCTCTAATCTATGCCCCAGAGGCAACAACTTTCAACTCTTAGAAATTTTCCTCCTGCTGCTTCCTCCATATTTACAAATTATATTTCTGATATTTCTTGATATCCATTTTAGATATGATTTACTGAGTTCCTGTTGTCATAGTTAAAATTTTGTCCTTCCCAGCACACCCCCTGTTATCACCAACATTCCAACATGCCATCTCATCAGGCTCCCCTTAGAGTTCTAAAGTACATCTTTGTTATTTAGGCATGTCAACATTATGTTTATGTAAATAATAATCTTTGCTATCCTGAGTTCCTTTCTCAGACAACTTTTGTCTTTACCTATGATTAATAATTGCCTTTTTGAAAGATCCCTCTGATTAGTGTGTAGACTTTGAAGAAGCCCCCTGTTTTCAATGTGGTATCTCTCCAAAGCTTTGCCTGCCTTGATGTCAGTGGCCCTAACCCTGAGCCCCTCAAGGTTCCGCTGAGTGAAATGACTCATTTGGATGGGGGAGGGGTTTTCACATGCAGATACTAAGATTGCCATTTCCTCTACTTTATTCAGTCAATAACCAGGCCTGAATCTACTTAGAAGCATCAATACTTTTCTGTTACACTATAATTTTAAAAAAAGATTTAGAAAAGAAGATAAACTTAGCATGCATATTCAGAAGTCCACAATTCCTCTCTTAATAAATCATTCATTTCTCTCTGGTGGATTCAAGACCAAGAGGCAGTCTCTCCAAGTACCCCACCCCACCTTGCAGTGAAGGCTCATGCAGTCTCATTTCAAGCATGTGATATAATACTTCACAATTTTCTTTCTTCATCTTCTCTCCCTCTCTTCCAACCTCTTCCATTTTACAAGTGGTTCTTAGATTCAGGGGCAAATGTAAAGTGGTATAATCTGTTCAGTGAGTGAAGATTCTTACAAGCATGAATTGCGTTTACTGTAACAGGAAATTAGAGAATCAGTAGTCTACATGCTAATAACTTCCTCACCTCAGTACATCTATGACAAATGAAATAGTTTCTGAATTGATAAAGCAAAACAGATTATACTAGCGAGAAGAAGAACTTTCAGAGTCCAGAATGCTGAGGGATTAATTTATTATCTGAGTTCATTCTCACTGATGGCCTGAGTTTACATAGCAATACATTTGAATAATTAAATGAGATGCTGCCCTCAGTCCAGGTGCTATAAGAACTGAGAAATGGAATCTAAATTGGGACTCCAGCAAAATTTAAACTTTCTGGGTAGAAGTGGCAGCAGCCTTCAATAATGATATACCCAGATTGCTTTATTTTTGTAATTTTATGGATCTTTTGCCATATATGTCACATACCAGGAGTTCTATTAGTAAATTAGCTCTCTAACAGCAAAGTAGCTTTGTGACAGTGCTAGCTAATAATTTCAGTATTAATGGAAAAGGAATACTATCATGATGCCTAGTATTCACGCTCAGAGTATTTCAAGACATGTTGGCTCTAGGAGTACAGACAGTGTCTTTCTTGATTGTGGAATAGGGCTTGTCAAATAGTGTTCCAAAGATCCCCTAAAGTATTCAACCATTGACACTGTCTGATTTAGTCCAGGCAGGAGCTGTCTCTAATAGCTCCTCTCTGGATCACTCTGATTCCATTCTCTCGGAGAGCAAGATTCCATCATCTAGAAATTGCCCTGCCTCATATATATTCAGGCGATGAAAAGATCCATGATGTACCTATAAGCAACCTATACCATAAATACATCTTACCTGAGAGGAAAAGCATCTGCTTCATGTTAGGATGTAACAGTGGGTGAGACAGACATGGGATCTTATATGTCTAGAGGACCACGCTATTTCCAATGTCTCGCAGAGAGTGGACACTTGACAAATATTTGCTAGCTGGCAGCATGTCTTTTCCATCATGGAACTTATAGTCCAGCTGGCAAAGAAACCGTATAACAAGAAATTATGATGAACTATGATAAGTATAGAGGAACGTAGGGAGTTAGTAAGAGCTCCTGGAGAAAGCGATGCTGGAGTGAAGGATGAGTGGGACTCAGCCAGCCATCAGTGGCTGTATGGGTAATAGCTAATGGCAAGAGGGGACTACTGCAGCCAGGAATGTTCCAGCAGGAGAGGTAGCATGAGCCAAGGCTTGGAGAAGAGACAGAATTTGGAAAGAAATTGACTATAACTGGACAGTAGAACGAGTGGATGTCTAAAAATAAAGAGGAGGCAGTAAGGGAGAGTTCTAAAATCTGCATTCAGAGTTTGGATTTGATTCTAAATGCCATGGGTGACTATTGAAGGGTTTTAAGTCAGGGAGTGGCAGAACCTAGCATGTCAGCTGGCACAACGCTTTCATAGGGATTTGGATGCTTGAGCTTTAGTGGAAAGGCTGAAGGGCAAACATCATCTCTTTCCTTGACCATATTTCAGGGTATATTTTTGAATATTGGCAAACTAAAATTTATAAGCATGTCAGCTGGCACAACGCTTTCATAGGGATTTGGATGCTTGAGCTTTAGTGGAAAGGCTGAAGGGCAAACATCATCTCTTTCCTTGACCATATTTCAGGGTATATTTTTGAATATTGGCAAACTAAAATTTATAACCCCTACTGAAACTAAAATGACTCCTTGGATCTGATTCTGCCTAGCCTTAATTACTTTCCAGAATCCATGTTAAATTGACACCTGGTATTTATAAAGGTAGAATCCATTTCTCAAGGCTCCTGGAAATCAGGGCATATCAAAGAAGTTGCTCAGGCCCAAAGTATTTCTTTCCAGCTGTCCCCATTGGCTTGCAGACCATGTTTCCTAATCTTGTGGGGTGTGAGAATGTGTTACAAAAACCCATGTTGGACTGGATTTAATACTCAAATTAGGATATATCATTTTGCTAAAGCAATATCCCAAGTTGATATTTATTCAAGATCACTAGAATTTTTAGCAGGCTATCTTGTTCCACTCATCAAGGTGATGAAGGAGGCCCCTGAAGTCTACTCTGGTAAGATGGAACTAGGTGATTATTGTAATGTCTTGTTGTAATGTCTCCCACTGTTTCTCATCAAGTGAGCATTCATTAGAACATCATTGCCTGCCATTCTCCTGCCTGAAAACAAGCCTTGTAGCAGTGCCAGGCTGACTCCGACAGCTTTCCTCTTAGAGCGGTGGTTGTGACTGACTCTGACTTTCTTTGCCTTCTGTCTCCCCTCTGTTTCACCTGGGCTCCATAATAGAACCCAGTGATGGAAGAAGCACAGAAAAGGCGTGGTAATCAGGTGGACCTGGCTTCAGTCTTGATTTCATTATCACTCAGTATAATATCTGTGGCATAATATGTACTTTCTCAGCTTCCTTGTCCTCACTTGTAAAACGGGGTAGCACTAGCCAGTGCAAGACTGCTCTAAGGATGAAATGAGGTGATGCGAATGAAGTGCCTAGCACAATGCCTGGCACATCTAATCCTCAATAAATGGCAGATGTTGCTACATTTGTGAGAAAGATGTCCGTCTTTGGCATTCTGCCGTTAGAAAACCAAGTCTGGACTTTAAAATTACAGCACGCCAGGCTGGAGGAGCGTATGCAAATCACATGCAGATGTGGCCTTCACCCTGGGGAGAGTCTCAGAAGACTGCCGCTTTCTGTCATCAGAAAGAAAATGTCACAGGGACTGAGGAAGCGGTTTTCTGTGTGAGAGACTTGAGGTATTGTGTGTGTTTTTTGTTTTAAACTGAGGTATAGTTGATGTGCTATTTTTTCCTCTTACTGATTCTTAGTGTCCTCACCTGTAAAATTAATTGTGTTGTTCAGTCGCTAAGGCATGTCCGAGTCTCTGTGACCGACGCCGTGGACTGCAGCACGCCAGGCTTCCCTGCCCTTCACTATCTCCCGGAGTTTGCTCAGATTCATGTTCATTGAGTCATTAAATGACTTCCAAATAGTTTAAATTCCATATTTCTAAAGTACCAGGGTCATGTTTTAACCACATTACAATTTTACCTTAGGCTAAGGCCATTAAATATCTGGGTAGAGCTAAGAACACAGTTGTATAGTCTTGTGTATGTATATGTGGTACCCATACAGCACATAAAAAAGAATTCATAAAATTTGAGAATATTTATTTTTGGTCCTTATGTTGTTCAAAAATTTCACCACAGTGGTTGTAAGTGCTTACTCCTAACTCCACCCATATTTACGATGGCTTCACTTTGCCCCTTTCTTCAATAGTCTTGTAGTCTTTAGGAAGTCTGCTATACTTCTTTTATTGTTTAACGTGTATAGTAATTTAGGAGGATAGTGCAATTTGTGTGTGTGTGTGTGTGTGTGTGTGTGTGCGCATTAGAGACAGGTCTTTTGACTTCAAGAGTTGGTTGTGATTTTGTGAAAAACATTAAAGATCCTGCCTGTTCCACATATATATGTGGTCTAATAATCCAACATGGATTTGTCTTTTAATGCCCCATAATGTGTGTATCTCTTAAAATATTATCAAACCCCATGACTTCAACTACCACTTATATGGTTCAGTTCAGTTCAGTTCAGTTGCTCAGTCGTGTCCGACTCTGCAACCCCATGAATCTCAGCACGCCAGGCCTCCCTGTCCATCACCAACTCCTGGAGTTCACTCAGACTCATGTCCATCGAGTCAGTGATGCCATCCAGCCATCTCATCCCCTGTCGTCCCCTTCTCCTCCTGCCCCCAATCCCTCCCAGCATCAGAATCTTTTCCAATGAGTCAACTCTTCTCATGAGGTGGCCAAAGTACTGGAGTTTCAGCTTTAGCATCATTCCTTCCAAAGAAATCCCAGGGCTGATCTCCTTCAGAATGGACTGGTTGGATCTCCTTGCAGTCCAAGGGACTCTCAAGAGTCTTCTCCAACACCACAGTTCAAACGCATCAATTCTTCAGCGCTCAGCCTTCTTCACAGTCCAACTCTCACATCCATACAAGACCACAGGAAAAACCATAGCCTTGACTAGACGGACTTAGTTGGCAAAGTAATGTCTCTGCTTTTGAATATGCTATCTAGGTTGGTCATGACTTTTCTTCCAAGGAGTAAGCGTCTTTTAATTTTATGGCTGCAGTCACCATCTGCAGTGATTTTGGAGCCCCCCAAAATAAAGTCTGACACTGTTTCCACTGTTTCCCTATCTATTTCCCATGAAGTGATGGGACCAGATGCCATGATCTTCATTTTCTGAATGTTGAGCTTTAAGCCAACTTTTTCACTCTCCTCTTTCACTTTCATCAAGAGGCTTTTTAGCTCCTCTTCACTTTCTGCCATAAGGGTGATATCATCTGCATATCTGAGGTTATTGATATTTCTCCTGGCAATCTTGATTCCAGCTTGTGTTTCTTCCAGTCCAGCGTTTCTCATGATGTACTCTGCATATAAGTTGAATAAGCAGGGTGACAATATACAGCCTTGACGTACTCCTTTTCCTATTTGGAACCAGTCTGTTGCTCCATTTCCAGTTCTAACTGTTGCTTCCTGACCTGCATGCAGAGTTCTCAAGAGGCAGGTCAGGTGGTCTGGTATTCCCATCTCTCTCAGAATTTCCCACAGTTTATTGTGGTCCACACAGTCAAAGGCTTTGGCGTAGTCAATAAAGCAGAAATAGATGTTTTTCTGGAACTCTCTTGCTTTTTCCATGATCCAGCGGATGTTGGCAATTTGATCTCTGGTTCCCTGCCTTTTCTAAATCCAGCTTGAACATCAGGAAGTTTACGGTTCATGTATTGCTGAAGCCTGGCTTGGAGAATTTTGAGCATTACTTTACTAGCGTGTGAGATGAGTGCAATTGTGCGGTAGTTTGATCAGTCTGTGGCATTGCCTTTCTTTGGAATTGGAATGAAAACTGACCTTTTCCAGTCCTGTGGCCACTGCTGAGTTTTCCAAATTTGTTGGCATATTGAGTGCAGCACTTTCACAGCATCATCTTTCAGGATTTGAAACAGCTCAACTGGAATTCCATCACCTCCACTAGCTTTGTTCGTAGTGATGCTTTCTAAGGCCCACTTGACTTCACATACTAGGATGTCTAGCTCTAGTTGAGTGATCACACCAACTCCCCCTAAAGTATTTCTAGCTCTCCAGAGAAAGGTAAAGTCCAAAAAACATGTATTTCACATGAGATCAGTGTATTCAGCAGACTGCTAGTAAGGCAAGGTGATTGATTCTGTCTCTTCATTTTTTTCTGAGTGCAATTTGCTTCCTCATTGTTATGAGTGTTTTTCTCATTGGAAATGGCATCTTCACTTCCACAATCACTCTGTGTTTGGGCAGACAGCTTATAGAAACCATGGTGGTATGTGAAGTAATGGGTGTTGAAATTAGTGTTTTTAGCATGAGCTAAAAGTCAGGCTAGATATTGTTAGGGAATGAAACAGTAATAAAATAAACAGGATATGTATATAGGAATGTATTTATAACTAGAAAAGTTGGAAAGTACCTGGTTTATTATTACTGACTGAGTAGTTAATTGTCTAACATTTAATAGCTTAAAAATATCCTTGTATCAGACTCGTAGTTATGCTGTCTACGTATTTTTGAGACTAGGACAAATGTACAAACATGTGTGTCTGTTCTGATCAAATAGCCTGTAAAACATGGGTTTAAAAATCCCTCAAGTTGGTGAATAACTAATTTTACTTTTAGTTATATACTAATTTTATTTTTAGTTTTTTTTTTACTAACTTAGTATTTATTTTTACCAAAGAATATATCAGAATAATTAAACTGGTTTGTGTACAAAAAAGGTCAATTTAATTATTTATATGTATAGCTTTAAGTTTTGGAAGCTTAACTCTTTTTCTTTTTTTTTGGAAGCTTAACTCTTAACTTCTCTCAAAATTTGATATCAGTATTCTTCCCAGGGTTACATGTATTTTTCTTGGTACAGTGGATCTCTGCTTCTGTTACTAGTAGCTTCAGTGGTCAGAAATTTATCAGGCAAATACTAGGAAAGTGGCTGAGAAAAGAAAACTAAAGTTTAGAACAAGAGCCGTGAGGAAGGGAATGGATATTGTGGAGCTGAGAAGAGAGGCATGAGAAGGTTTGGGAGCAGAATTTGAAAGCAGATGGTAGAGTTGGACTGTCATAGATAAGGATGCTGTATGGTATTTAAGACTTAAAAGGTTGGACCAGCAGAGCCAGAGTACTAGGGATAGATGAAACTGATGATCAAAAGCAGGAGATTTTTGCTGAGTAAGAAGGGCCAGAGAATAAATGAAAACTAAAGGTCAAGATAAGGTTGCAGTTAGAAAAATTACCAGGAGAGTGGCAGTAGACACCTATCCAAGAGATAAGAGATCTTTGAAACTAAAGCACACTTTATGTCCTGCTGGAGCAGGAAACAGATCATATAATTTACAGACCAAAAGCATCACAAGGCCTTAAGGGTTAAGATCAATGCCGTCCTCAGCTAGCCACCATCCTAATAGATATCAAGAGTAGGAGAGGGGCTAAGGGGTGCAGAGAGTCCTTCTGAGATGCTCAAGTATTTTAAGGAATGTGTTCATTTGGTAATCATATTTTCCAAAGAAAAATTTGTCGTGGGTGGCTTGGCATTATGATACAGAGTCTGACAACAGGAAAAAAATTTAATATTAGGACTCTCTCAAAATATTCAGGCCAGTTACTGCAGTTACTCTGGACTGGAAAAAAAAAAAGACAGGAAAAGTGATTTTATGGAGCATAAGAAATAATTTAAAAATATAAGCCTCATTCTCCCACAAAAGGGATTAACTCAGTTTATGGCTCCAACAACAACATAAAAAAAATGTAGCACATCTTCTATTAGACTAAGGCTGAAATGCTTGACTAGGTCACTGTGGTCATAAAAAGCAAAGACTTTAAGGCTGTTAATGCGTTCTGTCTTACTTTAAAGAAAACATATATCATTGATTTCTCAATGAATCATAGAGTACTAAAATACAATGTAAAAAAAGGAATATGGTCAATAATACTGTAATAACTTTGTATGAGGACTTCCCTGGTGGCTCAGACGGTAAAGCATGTGTCTACAATGCGAGAGGACAGGTGGTGATTAGAATTACTGGGGTGACCATTTCCTAATGCATTTAAATGTTAAAGCGTGATATTCTATACCCAAAAACAACATAATACTGTACCTCAACTATACTTCAGCAACAACAATGAAAAAAATGCTGTAAGATTCCACAATTGAAGAAAACATAGAAGCTTGATGATAGAGTAATTTTGATGCTTAAAAAGGAAGATTGTGCTTAGTTACTCAGTCGTGTCCCACTTTTTGTGACCCCATGGACCGTAACCTGCCAGGCTCCTCTGTCCATAGAGATTCTCCAGGAAAGAACACTGGAGTGGGTTGCCATGCCCTCCTCCAGGGGATCTTCCCAACCCAGGGATCGAACCCAGGTCTCACACATTGCCGGTGGATTCTTTACTGTCTGAGCCACCAGGGAAGCCTCAAAATGGAGATTAGTCTGAGGCAAAATAATATACCCTAATGCTGCTGGAGAAGCAAAGTACCTCCTGAAGTCCCTTTTGGAAAGGGATATTCTATTCCAAGCCACTTTTAAGTCAGTAAAGCAAGATGATTTTCCCTTTGATCTGCAGTTGATAATGTACTAATAATTTTGTAAATATAAATACATGTTGGCAATATTCTGTGCTGCAGGGGAGTTTTACTAGTCAAGTCTGGGGTCATAGAGTAGTAAGAAATTTTAGAAAGGCGAACATTACTAGAAATGAAATATAGGTGTGTTTAATTTTTTTCTTTGTGATCTTAAATATTTGGTGATAACTTCAAAGAGTCCTATTTGTAAAAATTTCTGTTCAAAGTAGGTCAATAATTGTACTTAAAACCCTATCTGTTGACCTGGACAAGCAGCATATATTTCCCCTCTAAAATGTACTTTAATATGTACATAGATTGTTTTTAAAGAATCTTAAGAAATGGCTTACAAAGCACAGCTGCCTTTGTATCTAAGAAGGCAGTAGTCTGATGAATTTAGCAAAATTTCTGGGTTTAAATAGGAGGCCTGCTTGTAATTCTACAGGTTGCTGGAAAACACTTTGGATTTCATCTTACACCCAAATATGAGAGCAACTCGATTTGTTCTGGTGGTGTTTTTTGAGGGAGCCACCAAGATGTCTTGTGTTCACCAACACAACTTACTTACATAGCGCGTGAGCAGAGGGATTTTTAATAGCAGTTTCTAATGTAGTGCTTCTTAGGGTGAGATTCAAGGGCCGTGTGCTTTGGAATCACTGTAGACACTAGTTATTAATAAAAGTGTGTATCCCTTTTCCTCATTCTTAGATAGTGAGAAAGCAAACCCGGGTGAGAAATTATGGGAATCAGAATTCCTAACAAGCTCCATAAGAGATTCTAGATCAGGGAGCTCCCATTAGTGGTTCTTTTGCTCACTCCAGTAGTCATGTATTGATGTGAGAGTTGGACTGTGAAGAAGGCTGAGCACCGAAGAATTGATGCTTTTGAACTGTGGTGTTGGAGAAGACTCTTGAGAGTGTTCTTGGACTGCAAGGAGATCCAACCAGTCCATTCTGAAGGAGATCAGCCCTGGGATTTCTTTGGAAGGAATGATGCTAAAGCTGAAACTCCAGTACTTTGGCCACCTCATGCGAAGAGTTGACTCATTGGAAAAGATTCTGATGCTGGGACGGATTGGGGGCAGGAGGAGAAGGGGACGACAGAGGATGAGATGGCTGGATGGCATCACTGACTCGATGGACATGAGTCTGAGTGAACTCCAGGAGTTGGTGATGGACAGGGAGGCCTGGCGTGCTGGGATTCATGGGGTGGCAAAGAGTCGGACACGACTGAGCGACTGAACTGAACTGAACTGGACAAATGCAAAAGTGTGGTATTGCTTACCTTGACTCTCAGGATCTGGGGGTAAGAAGCAACCTTATCCCGTAAGTCCTGGCAACCTGGGCGTGGAACAATTGCAGACAGCGATCGAGGGCCTCCTTCTAGTGTAAGCTCTGATGGAGTTTTGCAATTTCAAGTGGAAGGTTGCTTTGCTGTTGTGCAGTTTTCAGACTTTACAGATTCCTGCTTTTCCTATCTGACTGTGAGGAAAAGACTTAATGTGCTTTTAAAAAAATTTCTGTGTTTTCTTTCCCATTTTATTCAGGACCTATTTGTAATTTCACTATACATTTGTTCAACTGAAAGATAAGCATACCTAATTTTTAATTTTTTGCTTATGATGACTGTTTTTTATGTTTTAGTATCCTCTTTTCTCTCGTTTTCTTTGATAATTTTGAGACCTTTTTTAAAAAACATGTAAGTAAGTGCTCTGATCAATAACCTTTTTCTCAATGTAATATCTTAAAAAATCTTCCTTCAGGGTAATTGTGTCTTTTTCCTTTACATCTGGTTTTCTGGCTACTGATTAGCCAGGGATCCTGACGTTGTTTCTGCTTCCTTTCAGACTGAAAGATAAGATAATGAGGAGGGACATCACTGTCCCAAATGGGCCCTGGCTCTGGCTTCTGACTTTGCAAATACTGGATTCTCTCACACTTTCCTTTCTCACACAAGACCTCACGAAAGCAGAACTTGCGTGGTGCTGGGGGCCCTGACCATGAAGGAAAAACAAACATTTTTCTCTCTTAGTTTTCTCTTTTTCCTCTTATCTTATTTTTACTTTTAAACTTATTTTAATATCAATATGCTCAGAAGGAAAATAATTTCATTGTATTTTTCCAGAATTTTTAATGACTTTAAGGAGTTCAGAGAAAAGTAGAAGAGGTTAAAAAGTAGTTCTGGGCCACTGGTTTTCAAAACACTTGGTAACACATACCCATAAAAGTAGGTTAATAATTTTACAGTATGAACTCTACTTACTTCTAGGAAAAGCATTTCTTTGGGGGAAATATAGCTTTAAACTCTGAACATAATGTTTATATTTCCTCTTATCGGGTTTAGCTAATTACCTTATTAGTGACAAAAGGGGGTAAATATAGAATTAATAAATTAAAATTAATGGAGAATTCTCAAACTTCATTCTATCCAATAGTTTCTCTACTGTTTTTTTTTTTTTTGCAAGTGTAGTTTATAAGTAGATCTGATTTACATCTCCCCCACAAACATGTAATTCCCTCTAAAAGTTCTGGAACATGAGTGCTTAAGTCTATTGGGTGATAATATTGCTTTCTGAAAGAAGCGACCTGAAGAGGTATGTGGTAAGACGATAAGATCCTTTTTCTAGAAAATAACTTTGAGTTTGCTTCCCTATGACTGAATGATAGGGGAGAATACAAAGTTTGGTAATTCTGGTTTAGATAATCTAATCTTTCTGTTTTTCTGTTTCCTTTTATTAGTACCTCTTCATAATAGTGATAAATTTGCTACTTATAACTTCAATTGAAGAATAAATATATTTAATTTTTATTTTTCTGCCTACAGTGCTTGTTGCTTTTAGTTTAGTACCCCCTCCACACACACACACACACACACACACACACACACGCACAAACATACACACACACACACACACACCGACACACACCCCATTCTGGAATTTGGATTACATTAAGATTCAGATATTCATTTTTTTATTCATTTCTATCGTTTTTTTTGGGGGGGACACTTCCAATCAGCAATGGGCAAGTCAAATATTTTAAAAATGTAGCCAATAAAGTAAACCAAAAAACCTTTTATTCCCCCCCACTTTGGATTTCCTAATGAATATAACAGACAGTAGGAATTCTTTAGGGGAATTTATGCTAAACGTTATAATATCCCTACCACATTTCTCTTCCCCTGTAACTTGGCAGGCATTACCACACACTCAGTTTCTCTTAGCTTTCACCCTTTTAGCAGGAAATTTCTTCAGTTTATTCTTTTAATCTGAATTTTACCTGACCTGACCTCAACCCATTTGAATGGAAACATTCTTTAAAGGAGAAAAAAGGCAGTTTAGCTAGAAGCTGGTTGGGTCTCATTGAAACACTGCTCGTTAAATCTTTATGGTCAAGAAGAAGCATGAGTGGTCTTAGCACACAAAGAACTACCATATATTGTCATTTTGTTTTTTCTCACAAATCAAAATAAAATGCGATTGCCATTGGTGTAAATAGTTGGTAAGACTTGATTAGGCCACATATTGTGTAGCATATTTGAGAAACATTGTCAGAGTAAACTACGTTAACTCATAAAAGTGTATTCTGTTTAAGCAATCTTTTAAATTTTTCATATCAAAAGCCTGCTACAAGTAAGTGTCACTAGAGACCTTTAAAATTTCATAGTGCCCAATCTTCAGTAGTGGATACTGGATGTTACAGGATGCCTGGAATGCTGAATAAATGCAAAGCACAGTGTTTCATGATCAAATACCGAAGTCATACAATGGAATAGCTATATTACATTTTAACCAACCCAGAGTTTATACTTGGCATGTATTTTAAAAACTTAGCTTATGGTTAAACACGATTTTCTTGCTTTAATTATTCCAGAAGTCTGCCTTATTTATATTAAATCCAGTTTTAACCTACTTAGTTGTTACCTCACTAAAGATGCATTTAGAATTATGTAAGTGCTGATGAATTTCAAATTATGTAATTTAAGGAGAAACTACAACTGAATTGTACTTTAAGAAGAAATATGCTGTTTGCCTTCATGGGCAATTTACAAGAAGCAGGAAATACTATACATTTATCTGCTTGCCTGGGTTTCATTATGTGGTCAACGCAAGGTGAGTAACAGCTGTCACAAATAAACATAATTAGTACTAGAAGATTGGCACCAGGTATCACAGGGCACATGGACAGCATCACCATCAGGCAAGTCAGGGAAATTGTAAATTAATATATTTGCTCAAAGCACATGAAATTGCCATTTTTGGATCAGAAGTAGTGAAGTATAAGCAGTTTCATATGATTCAATCGTAGATCTTTCAGAAGGAAAGAGGACATTGGATATGATTTAACTCATGTTTTCTTAAGCTGGAGTTAATGTGAATTGACATTAAGGAGATCAGTAGCCCTAATCTAGTTATTCATTCAATTGATAGTTTTGGGAATCTTATGATATGCCCAGTACTGTTATGATAACTGGGGATATATATGTGAAAGAGACTAATAAGTCCCTTACCCTCATGGATATTATATTTCAGTGGGAAAGCCTGGCAACTAATACATAAAACATGATGTCACTACTGAATTGAATGTAGAGGTAGGTGTATTAAGTTCATGTATGCATTTTTTCCGGAGGGAGAGTTTGTTGAATTCATGAGGGTGGTTTATGATCACCAAGGGATTAAGGACCAGAAACCTATTACCCCCTGCTCGTTTGCTAGATGTAAAACCCTAAGGACAGATGCATAGTGATTTGCTCATCACCACACTGGTTCGTTAACGGCTGACTTAGCATCAGCACCCAGGCATCCCATGTCACTATCAATCATTATTGCCCACTGTAGGGGAGATGATCTGTGATTTTTCATCTCCTTTCTGTATTTGTTCTCATTTTCACAGTACCTGACACCATTTTGACTCAACAAATTCATGCCAAGAGTTGAGAGCCTGGTCACATAGACCTCAGTGCTAACTTGAGCGTTGTGACATTTTGGCTTTGTGACCTCAGAAACTTGCTAAAACCCTCATGGCCCCAGTTGTCACATTTGTAGAGTGATGTCATAACTGACAAATTGTGAGGATTAAATGAGATCATTTATACACACACATACACACACACGTGCCTTCCTCCCAATTCCTTGGTTATATTGCCTTTTACTTGATAAGCACATCTGCTATTGTTATTATTGTATGTGTTAAGTCACTTCAGTTGTGTCTGACTCTTTGTGACCATATGGACTGTAGCTCGCCCATGGGGCTCATCTGTCCATGTGATTCTCCGGGAAAGAATACTGGAGTGGGTTGCCATGCCCATCTCCAGGGAATCTTTCTGACCCAGGGATTGAACACTAGTCTGTTAACATTTCCTGCATTGGCAGGTGGGTTCTTTACCAGTAGGGCCACCTGAGAAGCTCATTGTTATTATTACTCTGTTTAAAATTTTTTTAAGCCTGTTCTTTGATGCTATGTCCCTAGGCTGTAAAAATTCATTCCTTCTGTCTTCACCACACTCTAATTCAAATGGCAGTGATTGGATTTCTTTTTACTAAATTCAGTAAAAAGCAGAGGCAGTAGTGACTAACTACTGCTACAGAGCACAGAGCACGTGCTCCGCAGCTTGGCTGCCTGGGTTCAGATCCTGGGTCCACCACTTACTATGTACATAGCCTTGGATCAGTCACACAGATTTTTCTGTGCCTTGGTTTCCTCATGCATAGAATGATGATAATAAACCTCAGAGTTTTTGTGAGGATTGGATGAGTTAGTATATATTACAACAATCCTGTGAAGTGGACATCATTAGGCTTGTTTTAAGTAATCAGACACTTTCACAGATTTGTCTAAAGTCACCTTCTATGCACGGCAGTCCTGGAGAAGGAAATGGCAACCCACTCCAGTATGCTTGCCTGGGAAATCCCATGGGCAGAGGAGCCTGGGCAGGCTACAGTCCATGGGGTCGTAAGAGTTGGACACGACTGAGTGATTAAACTACCACCACCACGCGTGGCAGAGTCATTATTTGAGCTCAGTGTCAGTACTTCCTCAGTGTGTCTTAATGCCTTTAAAATAGGTAGGTGGGGGAGGGCCTCGTGTGCCCTCTACCCCCAAGGTGGTCTTTACAAGTCTTTGTCTTCCTTGAGAGGAGTTAAGGGGAGCTGCCCCAAGGGCCCTCTTCGCAGCGCATTCTGCCAACCCTCTGTTGACTGGACAAATACTCTGAGGGCTTAAGTATGGAAATCTAGTGGTCTCCCTTGTCATCCAGTTTGAGACTGCCTCAAACAACAGGGTTCCACCAGATTATAAACTTCTTGAGAGCATTTATGTGTCTTCACTACCTTTAGCAGGACTGTACAAAATGCTGGACACGCAGTAGATTCTTAAGAACTTTTATGCCTATTTCAGATGATTTTTCTCATTCTTTCTTCCTTGTGTTTTTATGTAGTGGCAAAGTTTTGTATGATAAATGTGCTATTTTTTAATTAAAAAATTAAATTATTTTCCCTCTAAAAAGCAACATGTGGAGTGATTGGTTGGTGACTTGCCATATCTAACCCTTTGAAATCCATCCTTTGTCTTTGGCAAGCGGGAGCGGGGTTGGGGGGGAGGTGGATGTGGCTGTTCCTGCCCGAAGGGATCCTGATTCATCTTCTCTGGTGGCAGCAGGGCTCAGCCCCTTCCTTCCTGCAGGATAAATGAGAGGCTTGGAAGAGTGGCTGCATTCGAAGGCCCTGGGGGCCAGCTCTTTTTCCCACAGTCCCTTCCTCAGCCTCTGACTCAGTGAAGCTGGCTCTCCTCTCTGGTCTCCTCTTTTCTCCTCCAAGCTTCGTGTGCCAGAGTTGTTTTCCAGAAAACAGGCCATGTAAAGTCTATGACCCATGCTTTATTGATATGGAAGACAGATGAGTGAAAAGGAAACCAGAACTTTTCCAGCATTCTGTGATCAAAACATTTTTTTATAGAAACCTAGTTCTTTTATAATGAAACATAGCCAGTGAGGTGGGGATTCCCTGCTGGCTCAGATGGTAAAGAATCTACCTGCAATGTGGGAGACCTGGGTTCAATCCCCTGAAGAAGGAAATGGCAACCCACTCCAGTGTTCTTGCCTGGAGAATCTCATGGACAAAGGAGCCTGGTGGGCTACCGTCCATGGGGTTGCAAAGAGTTGGACAGGACTGAACAACTAATACTTTCACTTTTCACTTTCAGCCAGTGAGGTAGGGGCCAAATTCCTAATGTGACTTCTTATTCCAGTACGTTCAGAAACTATCTCTACCTCAGGATTATTTTTGTTTGTTCTAAGAATTATCTCGTGTGTGAAAGTGTGTGTGTGTGAGCGAGAGATATATTTTCTTTTCTATTGTTACAACTAGAAAAAGGTTTGAAAGTCCCTTTTATTTCATTTTCACAAAGTTAAACCTAAAGTAAAAGGTGCATTTTATAAATAGGGTTAATTGATGTTGCTGATCATGCAGAGCAGAACTTGGGTAGCATTTTCCACAAGATAAAGATGATTGATTTGGGAAAGATGGAAAAGAGTGAATGAGGAAATTTTAACCTCTGTCCATAATCAGGATACCCTTATATATGAAACGCTGAGATGGTGCACTGGGGAGGGTGTCAAAGGGTGAGAAAGAGCACAAGTGAGTAGGCAGCAAAAAGATTTATGGCAAAGAAATCTCAAAGGACCTCAAAGGATATACTCAGACATAAACTTGAATGTAAGTTATTTATGTAATTGAGGAAAATAGATATGTATATTTTATATTCCATAGGTTCTTTTTATATTTCAAAGAAGAAACCCTTTCATATCATCTTAGGACTATTCATTTGAAATGTCCATTGCTGTATCCCTAAATGGCAGAGGAGTAAGATGAATATCTTCAATCTGTAGGGAAGTTGGACTTGAGGAGCATATTCTCCAGTGGTAAACAGGAAATTTGAAAATTATTTTGTGTCTCCTGTTTTATTTTTAAATATCATATATACTTAAAAAATCTTAAAATAGATGTTCTAGGAAGATGTATCAGCCTTGCCATTTGGCTTGAAATACCCAGCACCCTTTTTGGTCAGTGTGTACCTTTATGCTTTCTGTTTGTTTCTCCTTAAGAAAGATGCTTAGATGATGGAGGGCTTTTTTTTTTTTTTTTTTAAAGGATTAACAGGGTGAAAAGAATTATAAGAACTTATTTGTGGTTTCTAGATTCATCCTGGGTGTCAAAGTTGTGCAGTCCCAAGTCATTTGACATGGAATCTTTTGAAGAATAAATATGTTTTAGTCTCTCAGGCTTCCCTAATAGCTCAGTTGGTAAAGAATCTGCCTACAATTCAGGAGACCCTGGTTCGATTCCTGGGTCTGGAAGATCCTCTGGAGAAGGAATAGGCTACCCACTCCAGTATTCTTGGGCTTCCCTTGTCGCTTAGCTGGTAAAGAATCTGCCTGTAATGCAGGAGACCTGGGTTCAATCCCCAGGTTGGGAAGATCCCCTGGAGAAGGGAAAGGCTACCTACCCATTCCAATATTCTGGCCTGGAGAATTCTATGGACTGTAAAGTCTATGGGGTCACAAAGAGTCGGACACTACTGAGTGACCTTCACTTTCACTTTTGCTCTCTGCCTAGGAGGGACCAAATGCATTATACATTTTTTATGGAGATTTTATGAACTGAATATCTAAGTACAAGTATTTAATAAATAATTTGTATGATTTTGTATAATATCTGACAAATAATTAGAACTGACAAAAATACTCAATTTGCTTGAATTATCCTCTGAGTTAATCTGAATTATCATAAGCTGAACTGCTGTCTCATATAATAAAATGAAATGAAGGGACCAGTATTGCCATGAGAGGAGACTCTTAAGATCAGGGGAAGAGAAACCAGAAAGGATCTGGTCACGTTAGGATCTTTATCATGTTAAACAGGCAAGGAGAAGGTCTGGGAAGAAGTAAAAGGCACATCCTGGAGAAAACCCCTACTGATTTACAGGCCCATGTTTGATTTAAAGATGTATATTAAAAATATAATCCATTTCATTCCATAAGTCATGGAATTATCCATTTGAGAGCTAGGCTGGACTCCTAGCAACCATGATGTTCCATCAATATACACATCATTTCCATTTTACAGTTGGACAAGCAAGATGAAGACAGTTGCCCAGGTTTGTGTGGTTGACAAGTGGTAAAACCGAGATCATCACCCAGGTTTCCTGTGGCGGGTACAGAATTCTTTCAGCTTGAACTCTTTTGCTTTCCTGTAAGTCAGGGTGTGTGGTCTGTGTCTTCTGGGTGGTGAAGCATTTTGTTTTTAAAAAACATTTGTGGAGATGTGGATGGAGCTAGAGTCTGTCATGTACAGAGTGAAGGTAAGTCAGAAAGAGAAAAGCAAATATCATATATTAGCAAATATATATGTGGAATCTAGAAAATGGTACAGATGAAACTATTTCTAGGGCAGGAGCAGAGATGCAGATGTAGAGAATGGGCTTGCAGACACAGAATGAAGAGGATGGTGGGATGAATTGGGAGATTAGGATTGACATCTGTACACTACCATGTGTGAAACAGTGGACAGTTGCTATAGAGCTCAGGGAGCTCAGCTTGGTGCTCTGTGGTGACCTAGGGCTGGGATGGGGGAAGGAAGTTCAAGAGGGAGGGGATATATGTATATATGTGGCTGATTCGCTTCATTGCACAACAGAGACTAACACAACATTGTAGAGCAACTATACCCCAATTTTTTTTTTTTAAGTAAGTAATGTAAGCATTTTAGATGGTGGAGATATCATGGTTACAACCAACATACTTATGAACACTTTTTAAAACTATCTTAGGCGTCTATATGCAGAGGCCAGTAGCTTCAGCGAATGAATCATTCAAGTCCTAATTTGGTGAAAATATTACAGTCCTATGGAGCATTTTTATATGGAATTCCCTGTAGAAGTCTAATTTTAAACAGCTGGGACTCATTTATTGCTGTAGTCTATTCTACTTCTTGAAAAGACCGATATATATATATATATATATATATATATATATATATATATATATTTTTTTTTTCCCCCCCCCCACAGAATTGGAACTTTCCAGAAAGTCTGAACACATTGCCCTACTTGAACTGATAGAATAGCAGCTGCCTGAGGACCCTGCTGGACTGCTGGGGCCTTCTGTCCTCCTTCCGTGTCCATGAGAGTGATGCTGTGATAAGTGCCAATTCAAGGTTGAGGGGCTGGCTGCCTTCCAGAATCCCATTGTTTTTGCCCTTCCTTGTATTTAACGTTCTGTTTCCGTAATTACTGATGCTGAATCTGATCAAGAACCCAGGTGTGCCACCTCCTGCAGATCCATGTTGTCTTGAAGGTTCAGGAATCCACAGTCTAGTTGGAAAACAGTCGTAAAGGGAGAAGGAAGGAAATATTAGTTGCCTTGACTCAAAAATATGGTGAGAGAACTTTGTAACACACAAAGGTTAAAAGATTGCAGCCACTTCTTTGATAGTTCTTTTGTGGTTTGTTTTACACAATGCTGTTTGCTGTATGAAGACAATCCCTATCTATTAGAAGTGATAAGCAGAACAAGGCCCACCCTGACTCCCCACCTTTCTCTTATCAAACTGTATCTGATGAATGAATCAACAGGAAGTTTTGCTAGAAGAAGTTGGTGGCTGGGGTTTATACAGCAAACAGTGAGTGGTTTAGAAGCATCATAAGACCAAGCCTCAGCCTTGCCCCCCTGCAATATGTTGGGGTACAGGTCAAAAATAAGGCAAGTGTATGACAAAAACAAACCAGTGGCTCTGGGGTTTTCTTTTGTTTTGTTCTCTGGGAAGTGTCCCTTGTCTGATATGATATATGGTGTTCCAGCTCAAACTGTCCAGGTGCACAGCTAAACTTTTCTACAGGGAGAGGAAATGATGGAGTACAACATAGCTACAATTTAATGCAAGCAATGTGTCACTAATAAACTTCAAGGCTCAAAGTACAAAGGAATCCTTTTCAGGTGCTCTCTGCTGTTCTATTTTATTTCAGAACCCTGACTTTGAGGGCTTCAGTTTATCTGGATAGATCTACCGGTGCTGACTCATTCATTCCTCAGTTTAGCAAATCTTTACTGAGTCCTGTGCACTGTGCTGGGCACTCAGGACCCTGAGAATCTAGCTCCTGATGATACGGATATTGTAGGAAAGCTATTGCTTTTAACCTTAATCTGCTTCCTAAAGTGGTCTTTCTCTACCAGTTCTATAAGAGAATTAAGCTGTACAGAAAATGATTTGAGTGACAGTTTCTCAATTGTCTGAAGGATGAAAGTAGTTGGTACCATTCCAGATGCACTGGAGATGAGTTAATTCATCACCTGCTATGCATACTTTAAATATTAGAGCTAAATGGACCCTTATTGATGAGGGTTTATTGGGTTTCTCAGAAGGAATAGGTCCTATCTTCTTCAAGCCCCTGCTACAACCTTTGTTAAAACTAGTACCAGGAGACATTCATAAGGATTAGGAGATTCATAACACCCTCCCTCCTCCATACACAACTGGCCTTGAGGAAAGAAAGAACAAATAAAAATCAGTATATTCTTCTAAAAAAAATAACCTCTAGTGTTGAACAAACTGGGTGACTATTTTACGAGTGAAGATGCTGTTCAGAGGTGATTGGTAATCAGATAGTAAGATATATTGAAATTTGTCTGGGAAGGATGTGAAGCAGCTAGGAGTCTCTGTGGACTAAAGAAAGTTGAGAACCAGGCATTTAATAATATCTGTTGTGAATGTGCAGTGAACTAGCATCTCTTTAAATGTTTTTGAGAGCTGAAAATAAAGATTGGAATTCCCATTTTACTCATGATTTTAAAGACATTTCTCTTGGCCTGGACCACATGGATTTTGGTTTGAGTAGGGTTACATTCCTGTGAGTTCAGGTGTACCAGCTATTGGTTTGATGAGGTGCCTATGATCCAGTTCTTGGGTACTAGCTTTTATGCTATCAGTTTCCCTATCTCTTATATTTCAGATTATCTATCCTGGATCACCTCTTTATCTCTCCATTTACTCCTCTCGCATTTTAGGATTCTCCAGAAAAGTAGTATATTCATATATAGATACACATGCACACATATATTAAAAGACGCTCACTCCTTGGAAGGAAAGTTATGACCAACCTAGATAGCATATTAAAAAGCAGAGACATTACTTTGCCAACAAAAGTCCCTCTGGTCAAGGCTATGGTCATGTATGGATGTGAGAGTTGGACTGTGAAGAAAGCTGAGTGCTGAAAAATTGATGCTTTTGAACTGTGGTGTTGGAGAAGACTCTTGAGAGTTCCATAGACTGCAAAGAGATCCAACCAGTCCATTCCAAAGGAGATCAGTCCTGGTTGTTCATTGGAAGGACTGATGCTAAAGCTGAAGTTCCAATACTTCAGCCACCTCATGCGAAGAGTTGACTCATTGGAAAAGACCCTGATGCTGGGAGGGGTTGGGGGCAGGAGGAGAGGGGATGACAGAGGATGAGATGGCTGGATGGCATCACTGACTCAATGGATGTGAGTCTGAGTGAACCCTGGGGGTTGGTGACGGACAGGGAGTCCTGCTGTGCTGCGATTCATGGGGTCGCAAAGAGTCAGACACGACTGAGCAAGTGAACTGACCTGAACTGAACACACATATACACACACACACACACATATGTATATTCACACACATGCATATCCACACACATAATTATATAAATAAATAAATTTTAGTGTATTATATTATACATATATTTATGTATATTATGTAACTATAATAAGTATAGTGTTAGTCGCTCAGTCGTGCTGGACTCTTTGCCACCCCATGGACTGCAGCCCACCAGGCTCCTCTGTCCAAGAGATTTTCCAGGCAAGGATACTGGAGTGGGTTGCCATTTCCTTCTACAGGGGATCTTCCCAACCCAGGGATCGAACTCGTGTCTCCTGCACTGCAGGCAGATTCTTTACTGACTGAGCTACAATATATGTATACAATAATTTTTATTTGTATATATGGATACAGATATAGATGTATAGGTTTATTGTGGGGTTGGTGGTTCACACCATTATGGAGGCTGAGAAGAGCAGACCAGACCCAGGAGAGCCAGTGGTGCCATTCCAGCCCGAGTCCAAAGGGGTGAGAAGCAGAAGAGCTGATGGTATAATTTCCAGTCCAGGGGCAGGAGAAGACTGAGATGCCAGCTGAAAGACAGTGAAGCAGAGAGAGAGTGAATTCTTCCTTACTCCTTTCTTGTTGCATTGAGGTCTCAAATGGATAGGATAGGGCCCATCCTCCTTGGAGACGGCAACCTCTTTACTCAGTCTACCAATTCAGATGCTAACCTCATCCAGAAACACCTTCAGACACACCTAGAATAATGCTTAACCAAATATTTGGACACAGTGTGGACAGGTGGACAAATAAAATTAACTGTCACACTAAGGCAGTTCTTTAAATGGCAGTTGCCAGGCTGCCCTGGTGGCTCCGTGGCAAAGAATCCACCTGCCAATGAAAGAGACATGGGTTCAGTCTGATCAGGGAAGATCCCGCATGTTGTGGAGCAACTAAGCCCGTGAGCCACAGTTACTGAGCCTGCACTGTAGAACCTGGGAGCTGCAACTACTGAGCCCACATGCCACATCTAATGAAGCCCATGAGCCCTAGAGCCCTTGCTCTGCAACAGAAGAAGCCACTGCAATGAGAAACCCGTGCACCACAGCTGGAGAGTAACTAGACAGTTGCCCTTGTGGAAGTGAAGACTCAGCACAGCCATAAGGAAATATTTTTTAAAAAATGGCTGTTGCCTACCCATACTTTTTCTCTAGCCTTTCCATTCCATTTCCTTGTGACTAATCCTCTGCCCCAAACATACACGTCCATAAGACATTTTGTTCATGCTTCTACTATGAAGAGGCACTAATTTTTAAAACTTTCTACTTACCCTTTTGTAATATTTGGGTATTCATATTATGCAGGTTGATGATGAGCTCCATTGACTTACATTAAAATCTGAAAGTGTTTCAGACTGTGTATTGTTATACACACCCCACCTTTATTCTGTTCCTTTCTTTTTCACTGCTGCATACTATATTATCAGCCTCTCTCCTCCTAGTTTAAGGCTTTGATTTACAGTGATTTTTCTTAGGGACAAGAGACTTTCACACACAGAAGACGCATGTGTCTGTTTGGACTGATATTGGGTAGGATCAAAATGTTTGGTGTTTTCAGTCAGCTACATCTTGTCTCCATCAGTTTACTGCTGTGTCTGGGACCCTCAGAATCCTGACTCATTCCATGAATGAAAGAGAAAATATTTCAATTCTGTGTTTTACTTTTCTATCTTAAGTGAAAAAGAGTCATAATCTTAGTTGTTCTTTACATTGATCTCTGGATTTCACCCAGTTCATCTGCCAAAACTTAATGGATCTGTTTGCTAGAGAAAATACGGGAAAAGAAAAAACATTGATCATTTCTAAATATGTTTTCAAATACTTATTAAAGGTCTAGTGGGTCCAGGGCCTTGCCATTGACAACAAAAAATATTATATAGAGGTGTGGAGAATTGTTGATGAGTATCCAGGAGGGCTAAAGTTATTATTCTTTATTTTTTTAAAAAAAACCTTGTTCTTACATCTCACAAGGAGAAACAAAACAAGGTCAACAATATATTGAAAGTAGTCATCATATTATTATTAAAACTCTTGAAGAGTCCTGTTTAACTAAGCATCAAATGTAACATGCTTTCACATACTAGCCATAGAAACTTTATCAGAGGAAATGCTTTTAAAAGATGACTCTAAAATCTCAGATATTTTGATTCGTGTGTTATTCAGTCGCTCAGTCGTGTCCGACTGTTTGGACCCAGAAGACAGCAGCACACCAGGCTTCCCTTTCCTTCACCATCTCACGGAGCTTGCCCAAACTTATGTCCGTTGAGTTGGTGATGCCATCCAACCATCTTGTCCTTTGTTGTTAGATTAAGACACGTTTTTGTCCAGAATAAGTGAAAATAGTACTACCAGTGTATGCTCAAGACATTTTGGCATATGTGTATTTTAATTGAACATTGGAATAAACGTATTCATTAGGAAATTAAGCACTTTACCTGAAGATTTTTAGATCGATTTGTTTAGGAGTAGATCCTTTAACTTTGTCAGTTTCAATCAAATATGCATCATTTAAAGGGGGATGACTTAAGCCTGATGAGGGTTATTTGCTCCATCCACAGGTCCTCATCCCCTGCTGCTTCTCTCCCAATAATACCTCATCTCTGATGCATAGGCGCTTCTACTGCCCTCATTTTGTCAACTAGGAGTGGTCAGCAGTGTGTTAAACATACATCTGTCTGAGAAAATTGTACTATGAGGAGCCTCCTATTATATGCATGATCATAAAATTCCAGATTTTAGATTCAATGTAGATAAATCATAATATGAAAGAGACTTACATTGACTTTCCTGGCATCAGAATAACTGCATTTAGTACTTTTCTCATGCTAGGAAGATAGATGACTGTTGAAAGTCAGTTTCCTCTGAATAGAAGTGTAGTGGGGAGTGGAGTCAGAAACATGAGGTTTACAATAGAACTTAATATATTACTTAAAAACTCACACCAGCATGAGGATAAAACTAAGACACACAAAATTTGCCCTCTTGTAGAGCAACAGTTGTTAAGGTAGTAAATTGCAAATCCTACCCAACTGTGAATCACTCCTCCCTAGTAGAAGAGGCGCCTACTCTTGACTTAAAACAATATGACATCTAGCCTCATAGTTCTCAGCTTTGTGTACCATATACATAGTGAAACAAATCTGATTATTTTTAAACGCTCTATTGGTATTCATTCCTTTCATTTTTTTTTTGAAGTTTTTACTTTGAAGTTGACAGTGTTCAAAGCATCAGTTACAAAGCACAGAGAAGGCTATTATATAACATGTCCATGAGACATTTCCTACTCTATATCAGTTGTCACATTCTTAGCTATATCTGTGGTCAATTAGCAATGCCCAAGATCTTTCTCAATAAGAAACTGGAATGTGCTAATATAAAATAGAGCAATATACATTTTACGATGTAAGATACGTATATATTGAATACGTATACATATTCATTTACATATGTGATTTTTTATTTCATTTAATAACTTTTTCTTGCAGTTACAGGGGGCAGCGGATGGAGCTTGGGCTGGGATTTGAAGGACCTTGATTATAGTTCAGACTCTATTAACTATTAGCTATGTGATCCTGAGTAATTTTCTAAATACTTCCAGGGCTCAAAAATGCCCTTTCTAAAATAAGGGGGCTAATAGAGGTTCTTAATCTCTTTTTTGGTTATGAGCTCCTATATATGACTCATAAAATCTATAGATACTCTCCTAGAAAAATTCATGAGTGCATATTTGCACTAAATTTCGTATGCCTTTGAGGAAGGTCCTTGATTTCCTAAAGTATGTACATGGATTTGAGGATAAGAATAGCTAGACAGAACCAGTTTTGAACTTCATATTTCTGTATGATAGGGTTCCTCAAATCACCTTTTGGTCATGAGAACTTGTTAGTAATTAGAACTTATTAATGAGTTCTTTGTCGCTTCCTGACATCAAACCTGTGGCTTGGGGTTCTTAAGAACGATCTTGCAGCTAGAGCTTAGTGCCCAGTCTGCTAAGAGAAAAAATCATGTGTGAGTCCACACATCTCGGGAGCATCTGTGGAAAACAGAGCACTGACCCAAGTTTCTAAAAAAAGCCAGAAAATCTGACCTGATAGCAACTCACACGGAACAGACTTGGGGATTTTACTTGACCACAACCTTACTTCAAGCCAACAGTGTGACATAATTTCTAAAACTGGCTGTATGAGCCCCTGTAGCCTTTAAAGAAGTTGAGTTTCCAAATCCTGATTTTTGATTTGAATGATCAAATCCCAGGGCCCAATATAAGACATGTTATAGTTACAATTTAGAGGCAAGTCATGGGGATCATAATTCAATGGATCATTGTTGAAGTAAAAATAAAAGTAAAGGGGAGGGGCAGAATGAAGAAGGATCTAGAAACTTTGCCATCTGAGGAATAATCATAAAGACCAGAAGAATTTCATCGCTATGTCATCAGGGAAGAGACACTTCTGGACTATCTTACTCTGGGTAACTTTGGAAGTTGGAACTAAGCCAGCAGCTAGATTTAATTTCAGAGTGAGTAAGGGCTTTCTAATAACACAGAGTGTGAAAATATGAGATGCACTCGTTTGTAGAGCAGTGTAAAGCAAGAGAGGATGAAGAGACTGCATGACCACCTTGCCAGGAAGATTCTGGAAGGGATCCAGTTTGAAGGTGGGAGTGAGAACAGTGATCAGTGAGACAGAGGCCTTGATGAAATCTAAAATAAATTTCTTTTGTCTATGAGACTCTATAACTCTAGACATATGGGCTGGGGGAGAAGGCTTAGGAGAGGTGATTAGTAGAAAGAGAGTATAGTCTTTTCTGAAGTTATAAAGACATCATGAAAGAAGCCTCCTGCTTGGTCACTGGCAGCTGTCACTCACTGTGACAACTGACAGATTCCCTAGTAGAATAGTTGCCCTACAGAATGAAAGGAGCTATCGTAAATATTGCCTGGCAAGACACTCAGACTGCATTAAGTGGAAATAAGCAGAAATAGTAGCAATACTGCCACACACACAATGTATATTTCATTTAATCTTCATGACAGCCCTACAGCAGAGTCACTGATGACATCATCATCCTCATTCACAGAAAGAAAATACAGGTGTAGAAGATAACATAGCAAGTAGTAGTAGAGCTGGAACTTGAACTCAATAGTCCGAGTCTATAGGTCATGTGATTATTTATATCAGACCACTACCTCAAACAGATTTGTTCCTGAAACAGGTCCACAGTGTTATTTGGTCTTTACCAGGTTCATGGGGCTCCTCTGATGGCTCAGCAGTGAAAATACGCATACAATGTGTATTGCATTGCAGGAGACGTAGAGATGTGGGTTTGATCCCAAGATTGGGAAGATCCTGTGGAGGAGGAAATAGCAACCCACTCTAGTATTCTTGTCGAAAAAGTCCCATGGACAGAGAAGCCTGGTGAGCTACAGTCCAAATTGTTGCAAAGAGTAAGACACGACTGAGTGTGAACAGAACAAAGCAAGGTTCATGGACCATATGTTATATGTCCACAGTGATGTGTGGTAAAGATTATTTACAAGTCATTGAACAAATATTGAGAGAGCACTCTCATAGTCCAGGCAGTACTCTAGGGTTGGGGATATAGCAATGAGCAAAATAGACACAGAATTGCCACTTACATGCCAGTGGAGAGAAGCAGTTAATAAACAAGAAGGACATTTTATAGTCAGTTACATAACAGTAAATACTATAAATATATCAGGAAAGTGGGTAGGAAATGTTGGGCAAGCAGCTTTAAATTGACACATAGGTGAATTCCCATTGAAAGGCAATATATGAAAGGTGGAGTTGGGGTCCTCCTTTGACCTAGATAAATTTGAATTTTCCATCAGCTTTTCATGGAGGTGCTTGGGAACCTTGGCGAAACCCCTAAGAGCAGTACAAGTTGCTACTTTAACCCCACAGTTCCCAGAGCTTAAGTGGACATGAAGGTAGTAGATTAACTAGAATGTGAAAATAGAAATTAATGCAGCATTCCGTCCTGGAATTACTCATCCATCCTAAAGGCCAAAGTCCTTGGCTTCTGTGTCCTTGCAGCTGAGCTAAGTGTGGGAAGAATAGGCCATCTGCTTCTGGCTAGTGTGGCAGGAGGAAGTGGACATTTCAGACCAGTCCATCAGTGACTCCTGGGGAAACTCCAGACATCTCTTGAATAAATAACATGCATTCTTGTGAGGTTTGTAGTGAACTTTGCCAACAAGGAAGATCTGACAGGATGTCCAGTGTTTTGCTAACTACCTCCATCAGTTATTTTTGCTGCTGGAAGGTTTCCCACAGACAACTGAAGCTTTGAAGCGATAAGTGTTTTTTTTATTCCCTTTCTTTACATATATGTGACTTTAGGCCAGAAAATTTCTCACCCTTAAGCTTTATTTTCCCTCCTTGCTGCTGAAGAAAAGGCATAGGAGCCATGGGACAGTAAGATCTATTGTGTAGATTGATGGACTCTGAGCTCTTTGAGGGCAAAAAACATGGCTTATTCATAATTATATCCAACCCAGAAACTATCACCATAACTTAAATCTTGTAGGTAGGCAATAAATATCTGTTCTAAGTTGAATACATGAGATTCTTCTACATGCCTATTTTAGGAATAATGGACTCACAAAGATATCAAGCCTCTTAGCCCAACAAACATACAATTCAACAACTGCAACTTTTATTTTAAAATAAGTAAGCAAATCTAAACACTATTTTTCATTTAATTCAGGAGTACAATAAAAATAAACAAGTAGCAAGAATTAAAGTTTACTTCTTAGTGTCTGTGATTCTTAGTATTCATTTTCTCTTCTTAACAAAAATTTTCTTTACAGAATGTGCAAGAAAATCAGTAAAAAATGATGGTTAGGGAGGAAATTAACAGCAGTTAACCCAAACCACAGAGCATACCATGGGCTTTTTTTAATAAGTGATTTTGTTGTATTATCTTAGTTAGACATTTGTCTTCATATTTTGCAGTTTTTCTTTAACACAAAATCTCCCTTATGTTTTGCTTTTTAAAATAGGAATATGAGAATGGAAAGTAAAATTAAAGAGCAGAGAATCATCATTTTGTCTGCCTTGTTTCCTTAGTAACTTCTCATTTTTATTTTTTTCATGTACTGAATGAAGACATAAGTCTACACTCCAGGGAAGAATGTCAGTTTCATTGGACTGACACAGAAATGTCCAGCTAACAATTCTCTGGGTGAATTTGGCATTTTAAGAAGAATCTGGTAGTAGTTATCTATGTCTGCGTCAAAAATGTCCATGCTTTGAGAAAAATGAAATGTCATGTTTCTTTTTGCCTTTGAAAAATCACCACCATTACTGCTAATAAAATTAGTTGGTGACATTTCCTCCCCTTTCTTATATAAATAGCTATTCTCATCCACTCTTGACCAGAACTAAGTGCCTTTTCCATGTCAGATGTATTTCTAGCCTTAGGCTTAATGTAGGAATACAGTAGATAAAGATTACTTGAATCACTGCAAAATAAAGTTTCTGATGGAAAAAACCTAAAAAAAAGAGAAACCAATGCTGTTAGGTACCATGCAATACTTTCTCTTCTTCAAGGGAAATTTATAAGTTGGGAAAACAGAAGCCACTTTGTGTTTTTTAGACATTAAAAAACCCAAGACAGAAATTAGGTGCTTATAAGACTTCTGGAAAAGCAGAAGGAAAGCTTACCTCTGGGAACTAGGGTTTGCTGCTTTTGGGAAGTTAGGAAATTGAATGCCTGACAGTAATCACAGCTTCTTCAGGCACTGAGAAAGGTGCTTTTCAGGGGAATATGCAACGGCTGCTATAACTTCAAGTCTACTGAAGTCCAGGGTCTTCTACCCTAGCCTCCAGAGAACCAAAAATAAGGCTTTTGCCTTTTTTCCCTTGTAAATTTCACCTGCCACGCCTAGAGTGGAAGCTGCTGGTAGTGGTTCTGGGAAATAGTTCCCAGGGTTTCCAGCCTTCTGACTCAGTTGAAGGTACCTGAGAGAGAAAAGAATGTCGAATTACCAGCATCTTCTATTGGGAAAAACAGAGATTTCTGGAAGTCAGGGAATAACTAGATAGTCCAAGATGAAATTCTAGACAGGACTAATAAACCAGTGGTTTGCACACACTGTAAAAAACAAAATGTTAATTATGATAAGGCCCATGGTTTCAGAAGAAGCTAAGTTATGCTAAATTAAATGTCACTTCCTTTATTTGATAAGGCACTATTGACAGGCAAAGATGAGGAAGACATTACTACTCTCCTGATTTTGAGGAATTATTTTAAAAATGCATCATGTGATCCTTGTGTATACGTGTGAACTGCTTGGTCTCATTGTGAGGGAATTCATAACTGTTAACCTCTTCCTCCTTTAAAAAAGTCATTAGTGGGTTAATGTCAACCTTTTCAGAAGAAGTTCTCAAGTAGTGAGCCACAGTGCTCAGAATTAACTCTTTCTGGGGTGAAATGGCCAGAAACATTCTGAGAATTACCTGCGGTGAAACAGCACTCCATAACCAGCCACTAGAATGCTGTATAATATGCCACCTACAATTTCAATATCACTTTCACATATAAATAATAAAGATGTTTCTTTGCATAGTTTTTCACCTTGTATAATAAAAGGGCTCCTGTTAGAGCAGATGTTTTTCCTGAGCCAGTGTTTAGCTCCCTTTTCTCCTGGTTCTGTGTAGCTAAGCCCTCTTCCTGGATGAGGCATGAAAGATGGTGAGAGAAAAACTGAACATAATGCATTGTAGTTACGTATATTAGCTCATTCTCTTCTTCCACTTTTCATTTATGCCATAGTTAGAGTCAAACACTAACAGAGAGGGATCAATGTGGATTTGGGCTGAGGGCAGAAGAGGAGCAGGGGAAGTCCATATTTAACCTGCCGTCAAACAGCCCCTTTCTGCTGTCTCACAGTGACTTCAAAATGTGTCCAAAATTATGCTCCTTACCTTGTGCCACTTTCCACGCACTTGCCTAAGCCAAAAAGTATCATTATCTTGAATTCTGGCCCCACTCACTGTATCAAAGTCAATGATCAATTCATGTCCTAACCTCCTAAGTATCTCCTTCGGTTCAGTTCTGTCGCTCAGTCGTGTCTGACTTTTTGTGACTCTCCCAGATCTCCTGTTTATCTCCATCCCCCTCTTTCACCACCTTGCTCTAGATCACAGTCTTTGTTCAGTAGCTGTCATGCCGCTGCTTCCTGTCTGGGCATACAAAGTTTCTCTTCATCTACCAGCATCCCTGTTACTTTTTCCTATCTTTTTAAGAATAATCTTGCCAAAGTGCAAAGGGAGATTATCTCTTTCTCTTTAATTAATACTGTCAATTGTTCCAGTTGTCCTTAGAATAAAGTCCAAACATCAAATATGTAATATTAGTCTTGATCTGGCTGTGCTTATCTGTCAGCTTCATCTCTTTATACTTCAACCACTTTGAAATATTTATAGTTTCCTGAAACCCTCCTACCTTGCCTCCTTCTCACCTCTTATCTGGTCAATCTGCATGCTTTCTTCAGATTTTCTTTAGATGTCACATCCTCTGGGCAACCTCCCCCAATGCCCCAAGACTGGGATTCATTTCTTGTGCCACTCAAGCATCCTGTAACACTTACTACATCATTAGCAGAGTTACTAGTGTTATGCACCGAGCCCGTATCTCCGAACCAACCGAGAGAGCAAGTCCACCACGGTAATGCAAAGGCAAGAAGGGATGGCCCAAGTCTCTTCCAGCACAGTGGAATCCGACAAGAGCCCCGAACAAAGGAGTATGGCAGCTTATATACAGGCAGTTCTTTGTCTCAGTTACAGGAGTAGCTGGCGTTACATGATTGGCCAGGCAGGATGAGCACATGTCCTGTCTTTTTCTGGTAAACATGACTCAGGTCCTAGAGCCCTTCGTTTGGTCCCTAACAACTAGGAAACTCTATAGGGAATGTATCTTCTTCTACATTTTACTCAGCAGCATTTACTCTGGTACCTAGGATATAGCAAGGGCAAATACAAATATACATTGAATAAAGAATGGAACTAGAAGTGGAAACATAATTCTATTCACTGAATTTATAAATTAGGTGCTCTTGAAACCAAGTGAGCCTTGTAGCTTGAGTGTGCTAGGCAGTGCTTCCCCTCTAAACATGAGTGGCAGTGGCCCACCCTGTGGGCAGACTAAGAACATCATATGAGAGGAGTTGCTTTGAATCTTTTAAATTTGCATTCTGGTAACAAAATAATGTATTCTCCAACCTACTGCACCACGTTGTCTTTCAACCTGTTTTGGAGAGGTTTGGCACAATTATTTCTATAAAGAAAGCTGAGTGCTGAAAAATTGATGCTTTTGAACTGTGGTGTTGGAGAGGACTCTTGAGAGTCCCTTGGACTGCAAGGAGATTCAACCACTCCATCCTAAAGGAGACCAGTCCTGAATATTCATTGGAAGGACTGATGCTGAAGCTGAAACTTAGTACTTTGGCCACCTGATGGGAAGAACTGACTCATTTGAAAAGACTCCAATGCTGGGAAAGATTGAAGGTGGGAGGAGAAGGGGACAACAGATGCTGAGATGGTTGGATGGCATCACCCACTCAATGAACATGAGTTTGAGTAAACTCTGGGAGTTGCTGATGGACAGGGAGGCCTGCTGTGCTGTAGTCCATGGGGTTGCAAACATTCAGACATGACTGAGTGACTTAACTGACTGAACTGAACTGAAACAATTATTTACTTTTCTTTCAGTTCAGTACTTGTCTATCTACCAGTCAACTACCTGAATTGGAACAGAGAACAGAACAAACATGATAACTCTTGTGGGGCTACAGCAATATGAAATTCTTCCATAATTCAGTGTGATTCTGTCATCAGTAATATATGTAACAAATGTATTTTTGTCTTTTTTTTTTGACAAGCACTAGGCCACTTTGTGAAAGAGATTTTGGTGTCGAACATTTGGCAAGCCTTGTATATAGTTTATGAAATTCAACGTGCCTGAAGAAGTAGCATTTGCTCCCCAGAATTCATGTAATCTTCACTCATCTTGCACAAACCTAAGTGTTCTTCTGTTCCTTTCCTACTCTTCTCCTTTCTATTGCTTCCTACCTCAGAAGAATGAGAATGCAGATCTTACTAAGAGGAGATGCCTTTAGAGTTCCTGTTCTCCCAGTGAACATAAAATGGAAGATGTAAATGAGACCAGTGTTTAAATCCAGCACCTGCTGACTTGTTTTAGGCTTTGAGCCTGTGAACTATGACAGTAGTCAGGGCTGTGTATTCAAAATGGAGCCTGCTTCATGGTTGTGCATTTGGGTGCAAAGGTTGTGTCAGAGAGGGAGGTGGGTCAGAATTCTGCAGCCTGTGCTGCAGCCCCCACGTCATGTACTCAGGGATACAATTGCCTTTACTGGTAGGAAAGGTACCCTTTTTCTAATGTGTCTTATCTGGTAGAGGTGCCTTTTCAGTTACATCTCTCCAGAGGAGGATAGACAGTAGCAGTGGTCTTGGTTAGAATTACTGTAACTTATTATCCTTTTGCTGGGTGGTTGTTGCGCTGTTATGATTTCTGGTGGTGAAACATGGTTCTACTCTTATATATCCATCACAGAGGATGAAATGGTTGGATGGGATCACCGACTCAATGGACATGAGTTTGAGTAAACTCCGGGAGTTGGTGATGGACAGGGGATGCCTGGTGTGCTGCAGTCCATGGGGTCGCAAAGAGTCGGACATGACTGAGTGACTGAACTGAACTGGCTGACTCTTCCGTAGGCTCCTTTTAGTGGAAGCTTTATGATTTGGTGTTTTTGATGGAATCAAAGAAACTTGCTACTAGTCAAATAGCAATAGGGATAAGTATATTGTATGTTCTATATCCAACTTGGGTCCTTGAGCTCATGTGATTATTTTGAGGAAGATTTAGGTTAAACCACACACCACACACACACACGTATATGTGTGCATATAGGGACCTCTTGCTTTTTATGGATTCTAGTTTAGGTGGCACTAGTGGTAAAGAATCTACCTGCCAATGCAGGAGACAAAAGAGATACAGGTTCCATCCTGGGAAGATTCCCTGGAAGAGTGAGTGGCAACCACTCCAGTGTTCTTGCCTGGAGAATCCCATGGCAAGGAGCCTAGCAGGCTACAGTCCACGGGGTCGCAAAGAGTCAGACGCAACTGAGTGAATAAGGACGCTTGCATGCAGTTTATAGGTCAAGAGATATCATTCTGGGAAACATTTCTCTTAGCTCTTACAAAAATTAGAGAATACAACTGTGATGACTATGGCCTTCCATTGGAAAAAGATTCAGGCTCTTTTGCTTCTGAGAAAGCTCTCTAAACTATGCAGACCTCTAAAAACATGAAACATGATGCTGAAAATATCGCAAGGGAGGGAATCCTCATGAGATTTGTGATGCTTCCTGCCCCGATCAGACCATAAATAGCATAAAAGAGTAATGCCTTTGGTATTTGAGCACTTCCATGTTCAGTCTGAAAGACAAACAGAAGTGCAGAGGTGTGAGAAAAATGTAGGATTTCCGTATGATTTGAGATCTGTGTGAACTTTGGGATTTTCTATTAATACTCAAATTTTCATGTAGTTCCACCGAGAGCTTCTCCTCCTCTAGACTTTCAGTCAGTTCAGTTCAGTCGCTCAGTTGTGCCCAACTCTTTGCAACCCCATGGACTGCGGCACGCCAGGTTTCCCTGTTCATCACCAACTCCTGGAACTTGTTCAAACTCATTCCCATCGAGTCAGTGATGCCATCCAACCATCTCATCCTCTGTCGTCCCCTTCTCTTCCACCCTCAATCTTTCCCAGCATCAGGGTCTTTTCCAATGACTCAGTTCTTCCCATCAGGTGGCCAAAGTATTGGAGTTTCAGCTTCAGCATCAGTCCTTCCAATGAATATTCAGGACTGATTTCCTTGAGGATTGGCTGGTTGGATCTCCTTGCAATCCAAGGGACTCTTAAGAGTCTTCTCCAACACCACAAAGACATATAAATACTCAAATTTTCATGTAGTTCTACTGAGAGCTACTCCTCCTCTAGACTTTGGTTTCAGCTTATTGGAGACTAGTAAATTCATGTACGTTGAGACCTAAAGTTTCTCTGAGGCTTGTCTGTCTCAAAAATATATGGCAGTACTGATGATTTTTATAAGAATATTTAATCTTTAGCTAGATGTACCTACATACAGCGAAGGAAGCAAAACCAAATCTCATTGCTGTGGCAAGTCTAAGAAAATTACAAGGAAAGAATTGCTCAGATGTATTGGTTGGTTTGTTTAATGCATGAGTCAGAAGCCTGATTTTTTAGCTGTGATAAAATTTTAACATTAGTCCCAGTTCCTGAGACTGGGAAAGCGTAATTGTTCTTCTGCTTAATAAAATTGTGCCCAGAGCTGAATTCTAACATGTGTCTCTAATTAGATGTTGAAGTGAATGATCTTAATGATGAGGAACTATCTGTGTAATTAATGTCAAAAATATTTTTGTATATTTTTGTATGTGTTGTTTTTGTATATTTTGTATGTGTGGTTTAATGTGTATTTCTGAACTTATGCAAAAGATATTGATACTTCTGCCAAGTAAATGATATAGTAAATCTCTTTCACCCCTTGGCCCCCAGTCCTTTTTCTTACAAGGAACTCTTTCCTTCCTCCTAAGCTTCTATCTTTAATTGAAAGTCCTACTCAAGGATGCCTATTATAATTCTGCCCAAAGCATCTGCAAATGAAGCTTTATGTCATTAATATTAGGGATGCTTGACTCTAGAAAGCCTTTTTCATGGAAGGTTAACTGGTATGTTTTCTGCTTTGAACCAAACAGTGAAGAGTTTGGAGGACTGCCTGCTACAGTGCTAACCAGTTTGTGCAGGACATCTTGAGGTGGGCCCTGAGAAGACTTCATAAGTCAGAGTTAAACATTTGCATGCTTCCAGAATTGCTTCTGTGCATTTTAAGATACATTCCTTAATCTTTCACAAAAGAAAATCAGTCAAATTACCCTTAAAAATAGCCACTGACCTCTTTGCCTATATAAGTTATAATTGGTAGCATTCTTGTGGGAAAGAGATTATCCCCAATGCACAGCTAAAAGGAAGTAATTTGCAGCCTGTGGTGAAAGCAAAACACCCATCCATGAGAGAAAATCAGAAAGAGGTCACATCTGATGGCCTGTGTATATTTCCCTCAGTTCTGATATGCCTTTTTGTTTTTGTATTTTCAAATGAACAAAGAGTTAATTTAATGATTCAGTTCTTTTCAGTCACTCAGTCATGTCCAATGCTTTGCGACCCCATGGACGGCGGCATGTCAGGCCTCCCAGTCCATCACCAGGGCCTCCCTGATAGCTCAGTTGGTAAAGCTTACCTCAAAATGGGTCTCAGAAGTTTTTGTTTGTTTGTTTTTCTCTCGACTCATTTACTTTTAGTTGGCACTTTATTATCACTCAAGCCGTGTTCCAGACCACCATCGATCATCATTAGCCTGGCTTTTCCAGGGCTACGCTGTCGGTCCTGTATGATGCCTCAGCTACAACTGTGAATGCCTCGAATGGTAGTTGCTGAGGCCTTTCATGAGAGAGTATCAACCTGTAATTACATATGATCAAACAGTTTAGATGGGAACCAGCCTCCTAAGATGTTTGAAATTATCATTGATGCAGCCTTTTGATGATCAGTAGTTAAAAAAAAAAAGCTCAAACCCTCAGCCCATTCCAAATGTCAAGTAATAATTATAGGAGAATACAAGCACCTGGATTCCAGGCACAAAGGGAGAAATAGTGTTGCTGATGGAACGAGAAAGAGCTGTTTAGGGCTTAGGCTGTCGAGCCTGGAGTATGTAATCACAGTGCATGCTCAAGTTCTGAAGCAATTGCAGCTTCATTGACATCCATCAGGATGAAGGAATAACAAGTAAAATGAAAATGAATATAAATGACATTCATTTCTAAGGATACATTTCTGTATGTGACTAAATTCACATAGTGCTTATTTTATAAGCTTGATTCTCCAGCATGTTTTCCTAAACTTACTTGGAAAATGGAAACTGAAATAATAATTTTAGAAGTTTGGCCACTTTAATTCCTTTCTTCACAGTGTCTCAGGCAGGCTATGGAGCCAATCCTGGACACATTTTCTTCACACTTTCATACTGATTTTTTTCTTGAGGGACTTTGTAATATGTTGGGCAGTGGCTAGTTAGGAGGTTCCTCCTACTTTTAATTACTGCACCACTGATCAACTTTAGTGCCATAAATCTCTATCATTCATCATGTAAACAGGGATATAATGATAATTTTAGAGTAAAATAAATGACTTCCATTTGAGTTACTTCTTTCTTTGGGTTAAGACTATAAGAAGGTGTTGTTGAAATATATACACCTTACCCAGAAAGATAAGCCATTGACAGATTTTAACCCATTATGGAGATGCTTTAGATGGTTTTTTGAATATCATGAAAAGCAGAAAAGACAGACTAGAGAATTTTGAATACAATTCAATCTATTTTGATCAGAGATGGGAAGAGGGATGGAGAAAGGCAAAGCCACATCATGGAGTGAGGTTCTTCGTGGGTCCTCTGAGAGCAATCTGGGGGCCTTGGACCTCCAAAGGATAATACTGAAGAATGGGGAGAGGAGTGAAATGCTTAAGTCAGCTTACTGATTAACTGTGAGAATTTTTGTGGAGCTAGCAGAGCCTGAAGACAGGAAATTGTCTCTGTGCAGTTAGTTAACTCTAACTGTGTTAATGGAAGGAATTTGGGTTATTACTGTAATAACTAACAACAAAAATGCCTTCCGTTGTACAACCTATTAGAATTTATAAGATAGTCTCAAAATACTCTGGATCAAGTCTAGTAATGACTCTGAAGCTACTCTTATACCCCTTTGGGGGGATAAATGAGGAATGAAGAGAGTTTGTTCCAATTTTTAGCTAGGGAAAAATAGGGCTTATTTTAAAATGTTCTTATAGATTAAACTTTAAATAATTGATAAATACAGCAAGTAGGAAAGAAGGAAAAATACAGAATTCCACTATGGAAAGAAATCACTATAAATATATTGGTTGTTTCCTTCCAGTCCTTTAAAAAATTTTTAAAGATGAAGTTTGTCTTTTGTATTCATATTTAGTTTGCATTCCCATGTATTATTATAATATAAAAGAACATATTATAATAATACATGTAATTACAAATTCTTTATGTACGTAATGTTTTAATCACTTTCTATTTATACTATTGGCAAGGAAGGGATTCCTACCCTAAGCAAAGGGGATTGCTGAACACAGGACACCCAGCACTAGACAAATGAGGATGATAGCAGTTTATTCATTACAAGCTCCTCCTATTCATTACCCCTCACAACCCCAGGGAGGAGGGCACTGCAACATGCAGGGCCAGGTGAGGGTTTCACTGGAGAACAGAAAGAGCAACCAGGAACTGTGGGAGGCAGGCTAGGTGGTATCAAAGGGAACTAGTTTCCCTCTAGTTACTGCAGGAGGATGTGACTGGCTCATTTGAATAATTCTGTGGACTGTCAGTGAACTGAAACCCATGACTCAGCGATAAGCAGGAATTATACCTGTCTCCCTTGACAGACAGGGCTACTTGGCTAAGCGTACCTTATGTGGGAACATAAAGTGGAGGGGAACTATGCTTTTCAAGGTCCTCCTGATTTCACTAGCTGTCAGTGCAGTATACAATATTGGGTCTTAGTTTTAGACACCATAACACGTCTTTAGGACAACATAATATTCTGTCATATAAATGAATTTTTGCAAATGTTTGTAACAAATAATGCCCCAATGCCTATCATTGTTCATAGCTTCAATATCAATTAAAATTTTCCTATTTAATGTAAGGTCCCCAAGAGAAAAATGCTAATTGTATTTTTAGTACTATTAATACTAAAGTTACGAATAGTTTCTTGATACCTATTCCCAAATTCCTTTGCAACAAAACATCTGAGACTAAGTTTAAACTTTCTACTATCAGTTCAGTTCAGTCGCTCAGTCGTGTCGAACTCTTTGCGACCCCATGAATTGCAGCACTTCAGGTCTCCCTGTCCAACACCAACTCCCGGAGTTCACTCAGACTCACGTCCATCGAGTCAGTGATGCCATCCAGCCATCTCATCCTCTGTTGTCCCCTTCTCCTCCTGCCCCCAATCCCTCCCAGCATCAGAATCTTTTCCAATGAGTCAACTCTTCGCATGAGGTGGCCAAAGTACTGGAGTTTCAGCTTCAGCATCATTCCCTCCAAAGAAATCCCAGGGCTGATCTCCTTCAGAATGGACTGGCTGGATCTCCTTGCAGTCCAAGGAACTCTCAAGAGTCTTCTCCAACACCACAGTTCAAAAGCATCAATTCTTCAGTGCTCAGCCTTCTTCACAGTCCAACTCTCACATCCATACATGACCACAGGAAAAACCATAGCCTTGACTAGATGGACCTTAGTCAGCAAAGTAATGTCTCTGCTTTTGAATATGCTATCTAGGTTGGTCATAACTTTTCTTCCAAGGAGTAAGCGTCTTTTAATTTCATGGCTGCAGTCACCATCTGCAGTGATTTTGGAGCCCCCCAAAATAAAGTCTGACACTGTTTCCACTGTTTCCCCGTCTATTTCCCATGAAATGATGGGACCGGATGCCATGATCTTCGTTCTCTGAATGTTGAGCTTTAGGCCAACTTTTTCAGTCTCCACTTTCACTTTCATCAAGAGGCTTTTTAGCAATCCTTATGGCTTCTTTCTGCCATAAGGATGGTGTCATCTGCATGTCTGAGGTTATTGATATTTCTCCCAGCAATCTTGATTCCAGCTTGTGTTTCTTCCAGTCCAGCATTTCTCATAATGTACTCTGCATATAAGTTAAATAAGCAGGGTGACAATATACAGCCTTGACGTATTCCTTTTCCTATTTGGAATGAGTCTGTTGTTCCATGTCCAGTTCTAACTGCTGCTTCCTGACCTGCATACAGATTTCTCAAGAGGCAGGTCAGGTGGTCTGGTATTCCCATCTCTTTTAGAATTTTCCACAGTTGATTGTGATCCATACAGTCAAAGGCTTTGGCATAGTCCATAAAGCAGAAATAGATGTTTTTCTGGAACTCTCTTGCTTTTTCCATGATCTAGCGGATGCTGGCAATTTGATCTCTTGTTCCTCTGCCTTTTCTAAAACCAGCTTGAACATCAGGAAGTTCATGGTTCACGTATTGCTGAAGCCTGGCTTGGACAATTTTGAGCATTACTTTACTAGCATGTGAGATGAGTGCAATTGTGCGGTACTTTGATCAGTCTTTGGCATTACCTTTCTTTGGGATTGGAATGAAAACTGACCTTTTCCAGTCCTGTGGCCACTGCTGAGTTTTCCAAATTTTCTGGCATACTGAGTGCAGCACTTTCACAGCATCATCTTTCAGGATTTGAAACAGCTCAACTGAAATTCCATCATCTCCACTAGCTTTGTTCGTAACGATGCTTTCCAAGGCCCACTTGACTTCACATTCCAAGATGTCTGGCTCTAGATTAGTGATCACATCATCATGGTTATCTGGGTCATGAAGACCTTTTTTATACAGTTCTTCTGTGTATTCTTGCCACCTCTTCTTAATATCTTCTGCTTCTGTTAGGTCCAGACTATTTCTGTCCTTTATCGAGCCCATCTTTGCATGAAATGTTCCCTTGGAATCTCTAATTTTCTTGAAGAGATCTCTAGTCATTCCCATTCTGTTCTTTTTCTCTATCTCTTTGCATTGATCACTGAAGAAGGCTTTCTTATCTCTTCTTGCTATTCTCTGGAACTCTGCATTCAGATGCTTATATCTTTCCTTTTTGCCTTTGCTTTTCACCTCTCTTCTTTTCACAGCTATTTGTAAGGCCTCCCCAGACAGCCATTTTGCTTTTTTGCATTTCTTTTCCATGGGGATGGTCTTGATCCCTGTCTCCTGTACAATGACACGAACCTCATTCCATAGTTCATCAGGCACTCTATCTGTCAGATCTAGGCCCTTAAATCTATTTCTCACTTCCACTGTATAATCATAAGGGATTTGATTTAGGTCATACCTGAATGGTCTAGCGGTTTTCCCTACTTTCTTCAATTTCAGTCTGAATTTGGTAATAAGGAGTTCATGATCTGAGCCACAGTCAGCTCCTGGTCTTGTTTTTGTGGACTGTATAGAGCTTCTCCATCTTTGGCTGCAAAGAATATAATCAGTCTGATTTCAGTGTTGACCATCTGGTCATGTCCATGTGTAGAGTCTTCTCTTGTGTTGTTGGAAGAGGGTGTTTGCTATGACCAGTGCATTTTCTTGGCAAAACTCTATTAGTCTTTGCCCTGCTTCATTCTGCATTCCAAGGCCAAATTTGTCTGTTACTCCAGGTGTTTCTTGACTTCCTACTGTTGCATTCCAGTCTCCTATAACAAAAAGGACATCTTTTTTGGGTGTTAGTTCTAGAAGGTCTTGTAGGTCTTCATAGAACCATTGAACTTCAGCTTCTTCAGCGTTACTGGTTGGGGCACAGACTTGGATAACTGTGATATTGAATGATTTGCTTTGGAGACAAACAGAGATCATTCTGTCGTTTTTGAGATTGCATCCAAGCACTGCGTTTCAGACTCTTTTGTTGACCATGATGGCTACTCCATTTCTTCTGAGGGATTCCTGCCCGCAGTAGTAGATATAATGATCATCTGAGTTAAATTCACCCATTCCAGTCCATTTTAGTTCACTGATTCCTAGAATGTTGATGTTCATCCTTGCCATCTCCTGTTTGACCACTTTCAATTTGCCTTGATTCACGGAACTGACATTCCAGATTCCTATGCAATATTGCTCTTTACAGCATCGGACCTTGCTTCTATCACCAGTCACATCCACAACTGGGTATTGTTTTTGCTTTGGCTCCATCCTTTCATTCTTTCTGGAGTTATTTCACCACTGATCTCCAGTAGCATATTGGGCACCTAATGACCTGGGGAGTTCCTCTTTCAGTATCCTATCATTTTGCCTTTTCATACTGTTCATGGGGTTCTCAAGGCAAGAATACTAAAGTGGCTTGCCATTCCCTTCTCCAGTGGACCACATTCTGTCAGACCTCTCCACCATGACCTTCCCGTCTTGGGTTACCCCACGAGTATGGCTTAGTTTCTTTGAGTTAGACAAGGCTGTGGTCCTAGTGTGATTAGATTGACTAGTTTTCTGTAAGTATGGTTTCAGTGTGTCTGCCCTCTGATGCCCTCTTGCAACACCTACCATCTTACTTGGGTTTGTCTTACCTTGGGTGTGGGGTATCTCTTCACGGCTGCTCCAGAAAAGTGCAGCCGCTGCTCCTTATCTTGGATGAGGGGTGTCTCCTCACGGCCACCCTTGATGGCTTCTCTAGGCCCTCCTGGGCCCAGGCAGCCACCACTCCTTGGACATGGGGTTGCTCCTCCAGGCCGCCGCCCCTGGCCTTGGGCGCTGGGTGGCTCCTCCCCGCGGCTGCGACCCTGGGCACTTAGCGCAGGCGGCTGGGACCCAGCATACTAAGCGCGGGTGGCTGCGATTGTTTTTGACAATGAACGTCTCTTAAAGGAGCTATCTTATTATTTAAATTACTATGTATGAAATTTATGTAATGGCTTACTTTGTGATATTCTTGAAATGTGAATGCCTGATCTACCAGGTTTAGGTTGGCAGAGAGAAAACTAAAGCCAGATTCTATTCAACAAGAGTAATATTTAATGAATCACTAGTGTAATCTTAAGTAAAATAAATCATAAATTTTAGTCATATCTCAATGTAGAATATTTGCAAATCCCCTCTTAAAAAATATAGATTCTCCTCTAGAAGTGATCTCTTCATTAATATTAATAACCAATAATTGTTATGTCTTTCTGGAATTGTATGTTTTGAATTTTGAAAGAGAACAGATAGTTCTAAACCACTACAATGTGCAGAGACATGCTACATGTTAACATATATTTGAATGCTGCCTAAAGAAATGAAATTGTATGTACAAAACACAACTTAGGGCTTAGTTTCACTAATAGTAATAAAAATCTATCAAAATAACTATAAAAATTGTTAGCAAAATTATGAGTCATCTCTGGAAATGAATAAAGAATGAAGATATATAAAATGGTATTATTATAATGAAAAATCTGTGTTAAATTCTTGTGACTATGCAAAAACATTTGTTTTTATTTAGTTTAAATTATTTAAATGTGGAGAGTGTATGAGAAAAGGAAGTACATACATTAAAAATAGTACTTAGGCTACTCCCAATGGAGCTGAGAAATATTTACATGATTATATTTCAGGAGCAATCATCATGCCAGTATAATATTTCCCATTCATTTCTTTAATACTAAATTAATCCAAACTTATGCTTATAACGACATTTAGTGAAAAGCCTGAATCATAGGATACTTAAATGTAACTTTATTTCTTTCAAACAATGAGTCTTCACATATCACTGGATTTTTAATAACTTTGATCCTTAAGACAAACAAACACACACATGCATGTATGCATAAATAAGAGACTTGTAACAACAAATGTAAAAGTTACAGAGTTGATATTTACCCATGGATAAAATTTTAGGCCCTTAGGCCATCAATTCTGAATTAAACGCTAAAAGAAGATTTGCAATTTAATATGCCAGTTTATCCAATAAATAGAAGCATAAAACAGTCTAATAGAAGGTCTGTTATCTTAGATATTTGAAATTATCTGGCTTTGTTTTATTTTCATGTATGGAGATTTTAAATCTGGGGTCTCATGGTAGAGGGAAACATTTTTTCACATCTTGCATTCTTCACTGATAGAGTATTAAGCTTGATCCTCTAAATGATGACCTTGCATGGACAAGAGAATATTTTTGAATTGTTTTTAAAATATTCTGTCTATAAGAGGAAGACTTGTGAACATGCTGCAAATGATTCTGTGAAATTATTATAAAATAAAGGATTCATTGCTTATAATGGTAATTTTTACTTATCTGGAAAATTTATATGTACTAAATATTTTATTACTACATGATGTTTGAAAAGTGGTTTTTCCTCTGTATTATGCATAGTCTAAACCTAGAGCAATATGGATTTCAATATAATTGTGCAATACAGAAAATATTTTATATGTTATAAATATCAAAGGCCCATGTTATGACATGTATTCTAAGTTTTATATTAAATAAGAATTACACATACTAGAAGCTGAATTTTGTCTCCCTCAACTTTATATGTTGAGGCCATAATATACAATGTGATTGAATTTGGAGATAATTCCTTTGTGAAAGGAATTAAGGATAAATGAGGTCATAAGGGTGGAGCATCCTTTTAAGAAGAGACACCAGAGAGTTTTCTCTCTGCCATGTGAGGACACAGTGGAAAAGCAGTGTCTGCAAAATCAGGGAGAAAATTTTCACCTAAACCCAGCTATACTGGCATACTGATTTTCCATCTCCAGGCTCCAGCCTCTAGAACAAAGCTAGTGGAGGTGATGGAATCCCAGATGAGTTACTTCAAATCCTAAAAGATGATGATGTTAAAGTGCCTCACTCAATATTCCAGCAAATTTAGAAAACTTAGGAGTGGCCACAGGACTGGAAAAGGTCTGTTTTAATTTCAGTCTCAAAGAAGGGCAATGTCAAAGAATGTTCAAACTACCGCACAATTGCATTGATTTCACGTGTTAGCAAGGTCATGCTCAAAATCCTCCAAGCTAGGCTTTAACAGTATATGAACTAAGAACTCCCACATGTACAAGCTGGATTTACAAAAGGCAGAGGAACCAGATATCAAATTGCTAACATCTGATGGATCATAGATAAAGCAAAAGAATTCCAGAAAAACATCTACTTCTGCTTCATTGATTACACTAAAGCCTTTGACTCTGTGGATCACAACAAACTGTGGAAAATTTTTAAAGAGATAGGAATAACAGACCACCTTACCAGCCTCCTGAGAAACCTGTATACAGGTTAAGGAACAACAGTTAGAACTGGGTGTAGAACAACAGACTGGTTCCAAATTGGGAAAGGAGTACGTCAAGGCTATATGGAGAAGGCAATGGCCACTCCAGTACTCTTGCTTGGAGAATCCCATGGACGGAGGAGCCTGGTGGGCTACAGTCCATGGGGTTGTGAAGGGTCAGACACGACTGAGTGACTTCACTTTCACTTTTCACTTTCATGCATTGGAGAAGGAAATGGCAACGCACTCCAGTATTCTTGCCTGGAGAATCTCAGGGACGGAGGAGCCTGGTGGGCTGCCTTCTATGGGGTCGCACAGAGTCAGACACGACTGATGCGACTTAGCAGCAGCAGAAGCAAGGCTATATATTGTCACCCTGTCTATTTAACTTATGCAGAGTACATTATGAGAAATGCTGGGATGGATGAAGCACAAACTGGAATCAAGATTGCTGGGAGAAACATCAATAATCTCAGATGTGCAGATGACACCACCTTTATGGCAGAAAGTAAAGAGGAACTGAAGAGCCTCTTTATGAAAGTGAAAGAGGAAAGTGAAAAAGTTGGCTTAAAACTCAACATTCAGAAAACTAAGATCATGGCATCCAGTCCCATCACTTCATGGGAAATAGATGGGGAAACAATGGAAACAGTGAGACTTTATTTTCCTGGGCTCAAAATCACTGCTGATGGTTACTGCAGCCATGAAATTAAAAGATGCTTGCTCCTTGGAAGAAAAGCTATTACAAACCTAGACAGCATATTAAAAAGCCAAGACATTACTTTGTCCACAAAGGTTCTTATAGTCAAAGCTATGATTTTTCCAGTGGTCATCTATGGATATGAAAGTTGGATCATAAGGAAGGCTGAGTGCCAAAGAACTGATGCTTTTAAACTGTGTTGTTGGAGAAAACTCTTGAGAGTCCCTTGGACTGCAAGAAGATCAAGCCAGTCAATCCTAAAGAAAAGCAACCCTGAGTTTTCATTGGAAGAACTGATGCTGAAGCTCCAATATTTTGGCCACCTGATGTGAAGAGCCAAGTTATTGAAAATGACCCTGATTCTGGGAAAGATAGAAGGCAGGAGGAGAAGGGAATGACAGCAGAAGAGATGGTTAGGTGGCATCACTGACTAAACGGACATGAGTTTGAGGAAGCTCTGGGAGATGGTGATGAACAGGTAAGCCTGGTGTGCTGTAGTGCATGGGGTCACAAAGAGTCAGACATGACTGAGTGACTGAACAACAACAATAAGCCTCTAGAACTGTAAGAAAACACATTTCTGTTGTTTAATTCACCCTGTTACGGTGTTTTATTATGGCTCAGGCTGACTGAGAAAATGCATATTGATTCTAAGAATTTTATGTTCTGAATTCAGTGGGCCTCATTAGTTAGATTACTTTTAATCATTAGGAATAAATAATATACAAAAGTTTTCATAGTCTTTTATAAACATGATTTGTCAATTAATTCTTCCCTGAGGCTTTGTGTTAACATCTCACTCCCAAGAAAAATCCAGTTTGCAGAACTTCGTTTATTTGTTGGCTGATTTATGTCCCTGGGTGAGTCATAACTGTAGGTCAGTGATCGGTATAGAATATATATGAAAATATTTCTTACTCAAACTCATTAAAGCTTGCCTAAATTTAAACACAGCTGAATGGTACCATAGCAAGTATTTATATAATTCTATCCTTGTTGTCATAGCTGTAGTCACAGGTTCTCATATACCACGTGAAAATCAGAGTTATTGTTAAAAGCTGTTGTATAACCCATTTGTTAATGATGAACTAAAAAATATAAATGCAAGAGTACAGAAAACACAGGACATATGTGGACATGATGGGCCTTCTCTGCTTGTTTTCTTGAAATGTAAAAATGGGAGCCTTCACTTCTTGTTTATGCTGTATTGCTAATGAGGTCTGTGTTCTTTGCTAAGATATTTAGTCTGTTTAGGTCTCAGTGTCCTCAATTATAGATAACCATATTGACCTAGATAAGAAAATTTCAAACAAGCCTTTGTGGGATGGGGAGGATGGAGTGGGCTCTAGAGTGGAACTATAGAGTGGGACTACATTTTTCAAGCCAGAAACTTTTTTTTTTTTTAAATCTCCTAAAATTTCTTTAGGAGAAAGGGCTCTCTTGTTTTGTTTAAGTGTTTTAGTGACTGAGTTTGATGATTTCAAATGTATTTAAAAAAAAATATATTCAGTTCAGTTCAGTCACTCAGTCGTGTCCAACTCTTTCCGACCCCATGAATTGCAGCATGCCAGGCCTCCCTGTCCATCACCAACTCCCAGAGTTCAGTCAGACTCACATCCATCGAGTCAGTGATGCCATCCAGCCATGTCATCCTCTGTGGTCCCCTTCTCCTCCTGCCCCCAATCCCTCGCAGCATCAGAGTCTTTTCCAATGAGTCAACTCTTCGCATGAGGTGGCCAAAGTACTGAAGTTTCAGCTTTAGCATCATTCCCTCCAAAGAAATCCCATGGCTGATCTCCTTCAGAATGGACTGGTTGGATCTCCTTGCAGTCCAAGGGACTCTCAAGAGTCTTCTCCAACACCACAGTTCAAACGCATCAATTCATCGGTGCTCAGCTTTCTTCACAGTCCAGCTCTCACACCCATACATGACTACTGGGAAAACCATAGCCTTGACTAGACGGAACTTTATTGGCAGAGTAATGTTTCTGCTTTTGAATATGCTATCTAGGTTGGTCATAACTTTTCTTCCAAGGAGTAAGCGTCTTTTAATTTCATGGCTGCAGTCACCATCTGCAGTGATTTTGGAGCCCCCCAAAATAAAGTCTGACACTATTTCCACTGTTTCCCCATCTATTTCCCATGAAGTGATGGGACTGGATGCCATGATCTTCGTTTTCTGAATGTTGAGTTTTAAGCCAACTTTTCCCTCTCCACTTTCACTTTCATCAAGAGGCTTTTGAGTTCCTCTTCACTTTCTGCCATAAGGGTGGTGTCATCTGCATATCTGAGGTTATTGATATTTCTCCCAGCAATCTTGATTCCAGCTGTGCTTCTTCCAGCCCAGTGTTTCTCATGATGTACTCTGCATATAAGTTAAATAAGCAGGGTAACTATATACAGCCTTGACGTATTCCTTTTCCTATTTGGAACCAGTCTGTTGTTCCATGTCCAGTTCTAACAGTTGCTTCCTCACCTGCATATAGGTTTCTCAAGAGGCAGGTCAGGTGGTCTGGTATTCCCATCTCTCTCAGAATTTTCCACAGTTGATTGTGATCCACACAGTCAAAGGCTTTGGCATAGTCAATAAAGCAGAAATAGATGTTTTTCTGGAACTCTTTTGCTTTTTTGATGATCCAGCGGATGTTGGCAATTTAAAATGTTACTTGTAAGCAATTCTATCACTCTATATTTATATTAATACCATAGATTAAGTGATTAGACTATGGCCTTTTTGTCTAATACCCATGTAGGCTAAGATATCATGGTTTAAATTCAACAAGTTATTGCTTATTTTTGTAGATCCTATTATGTATATGCTCTGTGCTGATAATACAGTATTTAGGATAAATTAAAAAGGTGGCATTTTTTTCTACATTCAGTTACGTGATGCTATAATTTCCCAACTGGAATTTTTTTCCTGACTATTTTGAGATTTTTTATTCAGCTGCCTTTTATTGTTCTTTTCTGTAACCCACAATTTTGTTGTCATCTAGATATAGAGAATGTATTTAGTCTTAGGTATTTTAGGAACTGTGCATTTAAAAAAATCTTTTGGAGACAACAAGTAACCTTGGGTAAGTTAATCTCTGAATTTTACAGTGTTTAAAAGCTTAAGGATTTATAGTCTGTAATAGCTTAAAAAATATTGACAGACGGTACCTATTTGAAAGACTCACAGCTATCAGTGGGCCATAGGCATTACCTTGAAGAGAGTCTGTGTTTAGGTCATATATAATCTCCAAAGGAAGAGGGAAAGACCTTAAAACAGTGAGCAAAATTCAGAAAATAATGAGTTATTAAGTGAGAGTATGGATAAGTAAGACCTTAAAGATTCTTTAAAGATAATCATTTCCAAATAAAACCCTTCAAGATTTTATTTATGACAAACAGAATTGAAGATGTTACTCCATAGCCTTGATGAAAAGCTAATTTAGCAGAAACAACAGTAGATAAAAGGTATAGACATATATATGTGGTCAGAGGAAGGTGGCAAATTACATTAAAAAGTTCAGAAAGTAGGAAAAAATGGTTAGATTAGAAATGAGAAGATTCATAAACCAGCTAGCATTAGGAAGGCTGATGATGTTGGTTTCTTTAAAATAGTCAGTATGAGCTCATAGCTGTCTGTCACTCATGGCACTTCACACATCCATATTTGGCATCTCCTTAGTCAAAGAGTGGGTTGGTGGAAAGAGAAAGGCATCAGATTAAGTCAGACTTCGCTCAGAAGACTCTGCTCTATGTACTGAAAGCAGGCATAGAGCAGAGCCATCTTTAGACTTGTGGGAAAGATGAGAAATGAGAAGAAAGCAGATCTGGAGCATAAAATGAGACCAGGGTTGTGATATTCAGAGATATTCAACAGGCAAACAGTATTAATAGATCATGGCTTTCCCGTCCATGTCACGGTTGATAAAATTGAAAGCAAGGTACTTACAACAGGGAATAAAAAGTGCTCATCATGGATTTAAAAAGGAAATTGGTAGAGGTGAGTTGCAAAGGATAATGCTACACAGCACTGAGAAAAGAAATTAAAAGAAAGTGAGATAAAAAAGAGAACTTGCAAATTTTCTCCTAGAACATTTGACTCATCAGAAAGCCATATATTTGGGTCTTGTACTATAGTGTGTCTGATGATCTATATTGAGTTTATTTTATTACAGCATTTTTTTGCTGGTTATTACATCTACCTCAGCAAATGAAGGCTGAGAGATGTACTGCATGAAATATTCATGGGGTTTATAGCTTTAATCTTAAAAGGAAAAGCCAAGGTAAAAAGCTGGAATAAAAAGAGTTTTAGTGTCTATTTTATGTATCTAAAAGCATGAGGAGAGGGTAAAATGGGATTCATCACAGGGAGGAGAAAGCTAACAGGAACTATATGGGAAGATCTTGAGAGCAAAGACCACTTTTAAAGTGGAAGTCTGAGGATATGGGAAAAAAAAAAATGAAAGAGACAAAGAATCTGAAGAATTGAAAACTGTTAGGATGAAGCCAAGATGTGACTTCAGCAGGCTAGTGTGGGAAATTGCTGCTAAAGGAAATGTCTGGATGGGGGAGGATAGCCCCTTGGCTTCATCACACAGCATGGAAGCTCTGAAAGAATCTAGCAAAGAAGGCTTCCAAAAGGGACAGGGTTTATTTTAATTTGGAAGATAATTGTAGCCGAGGAGAAGATGCCGTTCATTGAGCACATACTTTATAGCGGGCACTTTACATTAGTTATTTGGTTTAGTTTTCACAGGCAGATGTTATTGTCACTATTTTACAAGGGAAACCAAGACTTAGGAGTTAAGTGACTCACTAAAGGTCATAACACAGAATAGAAGAACTGAGATGTAAGCTAGGATCTTTAGAGCTCAGACCTTTTTCATGACATTGCATTGCCTCCCATCTAACTGCCTGCAGAATCTTCTATAGTCCAAAATGGAAAAGCAAGAAGCAGTGGCCACCCCTATAGCATACTACTCCGCCTGATACCACTGTTGAATTTGAAGCAAATCAGTGCTCCAGATACAGGCACTAAATAGGTTAAAGAAAATGCGATTAAGAAACTATACCACAATGAGGTACCACTTCACACCAGTCAGAATGTCTGCGATCCAAAAATCTGCAAGCAATAAATGCTGGAGAGGGTGTGGAGAAAAGGGAACCCTCCTACACTGTTGGTGGGAATGCAAACTAGTACAGCCACTTTGGAGAACAGTGTGGAGATTCCTTAAAAAATTGCAAATAGAGCTACCTTATGACCCAGCAATCCCACTGCTGGGCATACACACCGAGGAAACCAGAATTGAAAGAGACACATGTACCCCAATGTTCATCGCAGCACTGTTTATAATAGCCAGGACATGGAAACAACCTAGAATTCCATCAGCAGATGAATGGATAAGAAAGCTGTGGTACATATACACAATGGACTATTACTCAGCTGTTAAAAAGAATACATTTGAATCAGTTCTAATGAGATGGATGAAACTGGAGCCTATTATACAGAGTGAAGTAAGCCAGAAAGAAAAACACCAATACAGTATACTAACACATATATATGGAATTTAGAAAGCTGGTAATGACGACCCTGTATGCAAGACAGGAAAAAAGACACAGTGGTATATAACGGACTTTTGGACTCAGAGGGAGAGGGAGAGGGTGGGATGATTTGGGAGAATGGCATTGTAACATGTATACTATCAGGTAAGAATCGAATCGCCAGTCTATGTCTGATGCAGGATACAGCATGCTTGGGGCTGGTGCATGGGGATGACCCAGAGAGATGTTATGGGGAGGGAGGTGGGTGGGGGGTTCATGTTTGGGAACGCATGTACACCTGTGGTTGATTCATGTCAATGTATGGCAAAACCAATACAGTATTGTAAATTAAAATAAAGGAAAAAAAAATTATTACAAAAAAAAAAAGAAACTATAGCCTTTTATTGCTCGTTTAAGAAAATGCAATGACAAGGGAGATCCTTTGGCTAAGGGCAGGTAGGCTAAGAGGATACCCTAAAGCAGTGGTTCCTCAGTATTGTTCACCTTGGCTTCACACCGGAATAACTGAGGAGCTTAAAAAAAAAATCTTCATGCTTTTGTCTCACCCTAGAAATTCTGAATTTACTGGTCTGGAGTCTTGGGAATTTTTCCCATTGGATTTTTAACTGAAATTCCCCAAGTGATTTTAATATGTGGACAAGTTCAAGAACCATTACTTTACAAGCTGAGTTAGGGTTAGGTTTGTTCATTCCAGCCAACAAACAGAATTCATCTTTGCATTGCTCTGTTAGTCTAGGGTCTGATGAATCACAGATGCTTTATAAATGTTTGAGGCATTAACTTGAGCAGCAGAGAAATAGTATATGTACAGCTGTAGTCCTCTAAACTCTGGGTATCCTGTAATGCCTTAAATTCTCTTTTTTCCTCCAGAAATGTTTTAGGTTTCTTTCAACAAGCCTCAGAAGATCTATGCTTCAGGAAATTTCTGAGCCAAGGAGTGTTTGAGATCTCACCTCTGTTGCCAGTGTTCTTTTGTGTAGAAGCTGCATGCTGTAAACCTGATGGGGATCTCCAGGATTCTTCCCTGCCTCTCTTGGCACAGCACCACACCTCAGTCAATCTTGATTCCTTCGGGAAGCTGACCTCTGGCGGCCAGATAGGGAGCACACAGTAGTTAAGACCATGATACCAACTTTCTGAGTTCAGACCCGTGGCCTGCTTGCTGTTGACTGCCTTTGTAACCTCAGGGAATTTACTTAGCCTGTATGTCTCTCAGTTTCCCCATCTATACCATAATATGAGGATGTAATCATACCTGCCACACAGGGGTCTGCTGAGGCTCAAATGTGTCTGAGATATTACTACAGTGTCGTTACATGGAAAATAGCATATAATTGTGTACAAATTATTAGGGGGAGATTATTCTATTAAAATGAGTTTATAAGCTTTCATCCATACTTTAGAAGAGAAAGATTTTTAACAAATGTTCAGTTCAGTTCAGTTCAGTCGCTCAGTCGTGTCCGACTCTTTGCGACCCCATGAATCGCAGCACGCCAGGCCTCCCTGTCCATCACCAACTCCCGGAGTTCACTCAGACTCACGTCCATCGAGTCAGTGATGCCATCCAGCCATCTCATCCTCTGTCGTACCCTTCTTCTCCTGCCCCCAATCCCTCCCAGCATCAGAGTCTTTTCCAATGAGTCAACTCTTCGCATGAGGTGGCCAAAGTACTGGAGTTTCAGCTTTAGCATCATTCCTTCCAAAGAAATCCCAGGGCTGATCTCCTTCAGAATGGACTGGTTGGATCTCCTTGCAGTCCAAGGGACTCTCAAGAGTCTTCTCCAATGCCACAGTTCAGAAGCATCAATTCTTTGGCGCTCAGCCTTCTTCATAGTCCAACTGTCCCATCCATACATGACTACTGGAAAAACCATAGCCTTGACTAGACAGACCTTAGTCGGCAAAGTAACGTCTCTGTTTTTGAACCTAACAGAATTTACAGAATATGCTAGAGAATATTTTCAGATGTTGCTGGGAACAGGTGTGAGATGGACAATGAACAAGGTTTGGTTTTGCCATATGCGCTTTAGTTTGTCTATTTCACATTGAGGTCAGGCTGACTGGATACAGTATATGGCCAAGATCTATACGGAAAAAATTCACAATCAGTTACTCCGAAGCCAGTAGTAATATAAAAGGTTGGACATATCCATCCTTTGGTCCCTCATTTTTGTTTTGTTTTGCTGTCCTTTTGCTTCCAAGTAGAAATAAGGCAACAAGGGAAGTAGATGCAGCTTGTGGAGAGAAGTAGGTTGTGCAATGATTTTAAAGAATCCTACCTCCCATCCCCACTTCATAAGGCAAGAGGATGAGAGTTGGCAGGGAACCTTTTAAAGTCGAAAGGATGGAAACTGACACATATGTAAAGATGTGTAAGGGAGTGCTATCTGTGATTCAGGAAAGCATCCAGGTTAGACTTCATAAAGGCTTATCTGACTTGAAGAAGATGATAAAATGCAGGTTGCTGACAAAACGTAAAAATATAGGAATCATTTATATTAAATAGTGGTAAGTGGTATTAAACTTTAAAGGTGTACAGAAACCTTAATCTAAATAGCAAGTTACCTCTAATTGAGATCCCTTAATAGACATTAGGATGAAACTCCTTTAAAGTTAATATCCCTACTTTAGCTGGACTCTCAAGAAGATAGTAGATCAAATGATAGAAACTGAGAGTTGAAGATGGTTTATTTTGGGTTTCCAGCTGTGACTTTTCTGGATTTCAAAATGACTGCCTTGATATTTACTTTTTCTCTTGGGAAAGAAGGGAAAAAATCCTTTACTGCATTCCCACTGTCTAGGATATTAGCTGTTACAATTCCTATTGGCTGACCTCACGAAAGAGGACATTGCATTTGACCAGCTCAGCTTTTCTTCCCCCATTCTCACTGTAGATGTTACTGTACAACACACACTGCACATTGGCTTAGCCTTTGAGGAGCATTGTAGTGTGAACTGCACAAAGAGACAAGTAATTCTATACTGTTTCTTTCCCAAGTTCCAATTGGCACAGATAAAATTCCCATGTGTTATAAAATTACAATTATAGTTTGTGACTTTCTGGAAAATGCCTCATTGGGGTTTGGCTTTAAAAATTCATGTGATCTTTTACCCCCCAAAACATGGAAATAAATTAACATTCCACTTTTCATGCAATGAATCTATGACTAGTTTATAAGACCCAAACAAATCAAAGAAAATTAGCCCCTGTAGTTTGTATTCATCAGTGATAAACTCATGCTTAGAATTGCTTGGAACATGATTAAGCATTTATGAAAGGAAACCAATGGCTTTTTCATTGTTGAAGGAAAAAAGAAACTTCTCTCCCTTTCTAACAGCTTCAAAATCAGCAATAGTTTTCCTGTGTTTGTTTTTGTAGACCACATGAGTGATTCAGCTGAATTCTTCTAGATGTAAAAAAAGCTCTGACACAAATGGACAGCATGTTAATACTTTGGGTTATTGCTGTGTGTCTCATTTTCCTAAATCAGGAATACAGGGAGGTTACATAGGTTTGAGCTGGTTTGAAATATATTAACCAGGACCCCAATGTGAAGTTAGTAAGTTTCAAAAAGAAGAAATCAATCTACAAAGTAGCATAGAATCCTAGATGGATAAGCAACAAAGAAACATGTATGTAGTGCTTACTGTTCACTAACATATAGTGGAAATTGTGAAGTTGACAGCATTTAACTTCATGACCCAAGCCCCTGAAACTGACCTCAGTGTTTATTCCTGACTCACTGGAAACAATAGAGTGAAGAAATTCTAAACATAAGAGAGGTGCAAACCCCGAATTGAAAGAACTTACTCACATAAAGGCAAGAGTCTTAAAAAATCCTTCGAGCCTATTGCTAAGGAAGGAAGGGTTTAGTCACAGGCAATTTATAAAGGTTACTGTATTAAGGAGGGCCTCCAATTCTGAAGATTCTGGCTTTATACAAATGTCTGTGGTCATGCTTTGTAGTTTAGAAAGTCCGTGTGCCAGTAGCAGGTTTGAAAGACTGGCCAGAGAGAATACCACAGAGTCCTTCCTCTGCAGATGTTTTGCACCCATAGGTCACAGCTGGCCTCTTACTTCCAGCCTTGGGCCACAGCATTAGCTTGGCTCTACAGGTTTAGTCCTTGGCACCTTTTTGTATGAATCCTGAGCCTTTTAATTATTTTATTCTATCCTAACACTGCCCAGGCAACTCCAGCTGAGCCCAGTGATAAGGATATTTAAGTGTAGCCTATATAAAGAAGTTTGTAGCTGACCAGCCCACATGGAGCCCAGAGGAGCCTGTTCCTATCTCTTGCAGAAGAAATCTAAAAGATTTTTAAGTCTAGACTCCCCAGTTGTGAATAGGAAACTCACTTTGGGAATTCCCTGGAGACAAACCAGAAATCCATTTTTTGGCCAAAATAGAGGCCTTTGTTGATTTCCTTGCAACACCTCAAAAACAGTTGAAATTAATCCCAAGAAAACGAGCACTTGGTAGTCTTGTAAAGTCCTAGCCCACAGAGGTGTTCCTAGCATGATCAAGAAACTGTTTGTGAGTGTGGTCACTTCCCCAGAGAAGACGGCTCCTTCACTGAAACTGAACATTAGAACACAGGTTTTTGGGAATAGCAGTTCTCCTGAAGTTAAGTTGAAAAATGCAAGTTTTCTCAACAGAAATTTCACAGAATGTGAAGCCCTCATTCACCATACAAGAAGTCTCTTTCAACTTCATGAGAGACTAGTTGGGAAGACACAGAATATAAGAAGAGGCGCCCGGATGAGCTCAGCATTCTAGCTATCCTTGCTAAGCCTTCATGCAAGATGTGGGGGAAGAAGTACCTGTCTCACTCACATGCCTCTAGAAGCTGTATTGGCCTCAAGGAAGCTATTAGTTAAAGCTGGAAGGGCATTTAGGAGACTGTTGAAGGGGCAGTCTGAAAGAAATGAAAAAGAATGTTACTAGAAGCTAAAGATTCAGTTATGTAGGGGCAGGAAGTGAAGCTGTAACCTGCATTCATGTGGAAAATAGAAAGCATATCAAATAAATGCGTGTATTAGATAAAGTTTTTAAGTGGAATCTGAAAAACACCAACTCGAGTACTTTAGCTGTTTATGCTAAAATAGGAAAGAGAGATGGGCTAATTTACATAGAAATGTGTAAGTTTTAAGCAAAATTTAGAGAAAATATCAAGAATTCAGGATTTGCTGAGTAAGGATTTGCTTTGTTTTTCATTCCAGTTCCTTTAAGCAAAAGTCAAAGAAATTCCTTAAAGGCAAGGATTAAATCAGGATGTAGGTGGCTTCTTATATCTTTTCAACTAGACAACAATATGTTTAAGGATATTAAGTACATTTCCCCACAGTGCTTTCATAGAAATAAGTAAAAATGGCTTGTCTTAGAAAGAAATGTGGGTGTGACTTTTGTTTAATGGAGTTGATTATAAACTGATAATTGCTTTACAATATTGTGTTGGTTTCTGCCATACATCAACATACATATGTCCCCTCTCTCTTGAACCTCCCTCCCACTTCCCACCCCATCCCACCCCTCTAGGTTGTCACAGAGCACTGGGTTTGAGCTCCCTGTGTCAGATAGCAAATTCCCATTGGCTATCTATTTTATATGGTAATGGATATGTTTCAGTGTTACTCTCTCAGGTCATCTCACCTCCCCTTCCCCTACTGTGTCTACAAGTCTGTTCTCTATATCTGCATCCCCATTACTGCCCTGCAAAAAGGTTCATCAGTACCATCTTTCTAGATTGCATATATGTATTAATGTCTGATACTTGTTTTTCTCTTTCTGACTTACTTCACTCTGTATAACAGGTTCATTCACCTCATTAGAACTGACTGAAATGTGTTCCTTTTTTATGGCTGAGTAATATTCCATCATATGTGCTATGCTTAGTCTCTTGGTTGGGTCCACCTCTCTGAGGTCCCTCGGTATCCCACCAGGCTCCTCTGTCCATGGAATTTTGCAGGCAAGAATACTGGAGTGCGTTGCCATTTCTTCCTTCAGGGGAGTCTTTCTAATCCAGGGATTGAACCTGCATCTCCCACATTGGCAGGCAGATTCTTTACCCCTAGGGCCACCTTATGTATCACAACTTCTTTATCTATTCATCTTTCAATGGACATCTATGTTGCTTCCATGTCCTAGCTATTGTAAATAGTCCTGTGATGAGCATTGAGGTATATGTGTCTTTTTCAGTTATGGAAACCTATAATGTTTTAAAAGAAATACCATCAACTTGAAAAAACAGAACAATGCAAACTGGACAGAGGTCTTTAGACCCCAAATCTAGCTGGAAACAGGTTACCTGGGCTGCAAACATACGTTATTTTTTATGGAAAAGGAAGGGTAACTGGAATAAAGAGCCCAAAAAGTGGACCAAGAGCTGCAGACAGTCTTTACCTGGAAGCAGGCCTGGACTCCAATCAAGGAATAGTGTCTCACTCTCCTTGGGCTTCCATAACAGAATATCATAAATTGAGTGGCTTAATCAACAGAACTTTCTCACAGTTCAAGGTCAAGGCCAAGGTATGGGCAGATTCAGCTCCTGGTGAGAGGCTGCTTCTTGACTGACAGAGGGCCATTGTTGTGATTTCACATGACACAGAGAGAGAGAGAAAGAGAAAATGTCAGTTATATCGAATCTCATCATGAGAGCTCTGGCCTTATAGCTGGTTATCTCCCAGAGGCCCCATCTCCAAATTCCATTGCATTAAGGGTTAGGTCTTCAACCTATGAATGGGGCCTAGAAGGGGGCACAATTCAGTAGCAACAAATGCCCACTGGATTTCAGAATTTCTATGGACCAAAGCCTGCTGTGTGCCTCCCATTCTCTTCTGTTTGAATGGCAGTATCCTCTAAAGTTGTCTCTGTCCCCACAGTGTATGGGGGTGTCCGAGGGGCAGATATTCACAGAGAGAATGGCACTTGAGAAACGGAACCTGGACACTTATCTGCACCTGGACTTGAAGGAGATGACAAAGTCTTTAGGCCTCGAGGGCTGAGAGTTTTGAGAGAAGTAGGAATTGATTTTGGATGTGGGAGAAATGTAAATTTTGTAATAAAAAGGTAGATCATGATAAATTAAGGATGTCTGCTATTTATGTTTTGCTCTTTTCATTGTGAGATGGGGTCTATATCTTCTTTTGAATCTGAGGAGTGTCTTTGACTCCATGAATTACAGTAGAATGGAAGTGCCAGTTTCTGACTCAGGTTGTAAAAGAGTGATACCTTAGCCCTGCTTTTAAAACACTTGTGCTTAGAACTGAGTTACCATGCAAGAAGGTGAACCACCTTGACGTTTGGTGCATTCCACCAGGGATCCTATGCCTCCTGCAACAATGGGACAGTCATGCCAAACTGAAAGTGGTGACACAGGTCTTCAGATATTCTAAAGCACTCATGCATGTAAAAAGCATGTTTAAAAATTTCTAGGTTATTGTTCTCAAAGTTCAACCTCCATCCTCATCATCTGAGAAACTGTTTTAAATTCAGATTTTTGTATCCCACTCCGGACCTATTGAATCAAAATCTCAGGGGTGAGACCAAGAAATCCTTGTTTTATCAAGTCTTCTGTTGCCAGTGCTATATAAGTTGAAGGAAGATTGTCTAATACCTTATCAAGAGATGCTAATTATCTTAGAAAATTGCAGTGTTTATGGTGTTAGGCTGTATTTTATAACACACACATATTGGCCTGTTTCGTGTCCATCTACTTGATAACTTTATAGGCGTAAGTAACTGAATATTTCATGATAATCTCAAATGTAATAATATCTGGGCATTTGAATATTTAAATATATATTGTTTTATTTTAAATAAGTTATTTTTATTTCTTCAGTTTATAGTTAGGTACACAATGATTTTTAAAAACTGGATGAAGTCATACTGTACTATTTATCTTATTTTAGGATAGATATTCTACAATTATTTATTTAGAAGATGGTGGAATATTGGATATAATAGGATTAAGAACCACTGTTGTAGGAGATTCATGACAACCCATAAAGTTAGTGTAGGGAACATTGGAGATACTCTAGATCACCAAATTGACCTCAGAATGTATCTCAATCCCAGATTTCTGATGATAACCCCTGGGCCAGAAGAGCTGATGAAGAAACATTTGAATCTAGAGAGGGATATTCACACTTTACAAACTGAGCCACCAGTCATAACTTGAAAAAAACAAAACCAAAAATTTTCATAGTTGCTTCAGAGTTTTAAAACAAAAGAAACAGAACGTTACAAATAAGTTCAAGCTGTTTTTTTCTCTCTGAAATCCTCTTTTCTTCTCTCTTATCTGCTTTCTCTATGGGAAAGTATTATTATAAATTAGACGTGTAGTCAACATGTATGGTTATACTTTTATAACATATATCAGTTCAGTTCAATCGCTCAGTCATGTCTGACTCTTTGTGACCCCATGGACTGCAGCACGCCAGGCTTTCCTGTCCATCACCAACACCCAGAGCTTGCTCAAACTCATGTCCATCAAGTCGGTGATGCCATTCAACCATCTCATCCTCTGTCATCCCCTTCACCTACTGCCTTCAGTGTTTCCCAGCATCAGGGTCTTTCCCAATGAGTCAATTCTTCACATCAGGTGGCCAAAGTATTGGAGTTTCAACTTCAGCAGCAGTCCTTGCAATGAATAATCAGGACAGATTTCCTTTAGAATTGACTGGTTGGATCTCCTTGCAGTACAAGGGACTCTCAAGAGTCTTTTCCAACACCACAGTTCAAAAGCATCAATTCTTTGGCACTCAGCTTTCTTTATAGTCCAACTCTCACATCCATACATGAGAGCTTCATGTGATTTTTATATTTTCTTAACTAATAGCATTCCGGAGATAACATTCTGCAATTTGCTCTTATGTTATGAAGGTTTACTCAGAATATTTACAGATTTAGTCCATTTTTTCAAGCTTATGTGTATTATTTCATCCTACCACTCTACCCCAGTTTTTCAAACCTTCACCTTTTAAAAGGTAAATATCCTTAATACACACACATGCATGCACACACACACACATACACACAGCCCTTAGTACATATGAAAAAATGCATGCATGTGTATATATATGTATATATCTCTGTGTCCCACTTCTAGATTAGTCTTTTACATGTTTTGGTAATCTATTATTATTTCAAAGACTAGATTTTTTTTTGTAATCATTACTTTTCTTTTTGCTTGACTGTTTTTTAATACTGTTAGTTTCTATTCTCATCTTTATTATTGGCTTCTTTCTTTATTTCCATTTTCTATCTTCTTTATTTTATGTGTAATTCATTTACTTAAAATTTTACTTTTTCAAGAAAGGCATTCTAGGAAATAACATTCAAGTTACTACATTAGTTCCATCCTTGAAGTCTCAGAACATCTGTTTTATTGTTATCCAGTTTAAATATTTCACAGTTTTTATTGTGGTTTTCTCTTCAATCCATTTTTTTAGGAGGATGTATTACATATTGGGCAAGGTGCATTAACAATGCAATACTATTCTTCAGGACTTGTCTAATAGAGCATCTCAACCATCAATAGATTACAAGAAAGTCAATGTACTGATTTCTTCAGCTCTTGACACAGACAAGTGGAACTTCGAAGAGATAGCCTCAAGGTAGTAAAATCAGGGAGCACAGAATTTGTGGTCTAGTGTTACATGTGTATTTATGTCATTGTTTTTGCTTTAAGACGATGTTGTGGAAGGCTTACCAATTAATGATTGATTAACTTCCTTAGTGGAGTAGAAAATGGCAACCCACAACTGAACACATGTGTGTGCACACACACACACACACACACACACAGAGTCTCCTTAGTGGATTATTCCTTTTAGTTTTATGAGATTCCACTCTATCATTATTAATGACTTTTATCTTAAATTCCCTTATATTTGCTATTCATATTTCTATACCAACATTCTTTTGGTAAATATTTTGTTCAGTCTATATTTTCATCCATTTGTTTTCAGTTTACTTGTATAATATTGCTTTTAGTGTGTTATTTATTATTCAAACCAGAACTTTTGAGAGTATGTGAAAGTGAAATTCGCTCAGTTGTGTCTGACTCTTTGCAACCCTATGGACTATATAGTCCATGGAATTCTCTAGGCCAGAATACTGGAGTGGGTGGCCTTTCCCTTCTCCAGGGGATCTTCCCAACCCAGGGATCAAACCCAGGTCTCCTGCATTGCAGGTGGATTCTTTATCAGCTGAGCCACAAGGGAAGGATGCTATTAATTATTAAGCTAGGACAGCTAGGTGAAATCTATGATGGTTCTGAGCAAACTGGGATGTGTGAACTTACGTTTTAAACAGAATATAACCAGATTTTACATATATTCAATTATGACATTCTGCCTTTTAGGGAAGATTTAATGCATTTATATTTTTTGTAATTATTGCCATATTTTGGATAGTTGTTATAACTTAATTTGTATTTTAGGTATAATTATTGAAGTGTACAATTCTATAATGATTCCTTCCCTCCTTTCCCGCTCCCCACCCCCAACCAACTTTACTCCTTTTTTGCTTTTCTATTTTGACAAGATTTCTTTCATCTTCTGAGAGTACTTATTTTACTCAACTTTTAAAATGATGGTTTATCTTAAATTTTAACTTGCATATTTAGCTGAAAGATGTTCATTGTTCAGTATCTTTATGCCTCTCTCCTGTAGAATACCTATATAATCCAAGGTTCTTAGAAAAATTTAACTGTGATTTATCTCATGTTGTTGTTATCTGGTATTTTAATTCCAACTTTAAAAAAATATTGCCTCTCCATTTCATCATGAACATATTTTATGGCCCATACTTATTTATATGTACCAACAAGCTTTAGCATGTCTTTATTTCTTCCATTCTTTTTTTTTTCTGGTTTCAATTTATTTCTTGTTGAATCACCTGTTTAAGTATGTTTTTTAACAAAGGCCTACCAAATCATAAACTCTTCATCTATGTATATTTGAAAATGTCTGGATTTTATTTTACAAAGTAAGCATTACAATTTTTAATCAATTTCATAAATGAGGAGACTGAGCCACAGATTGGATAAATACATTTTTCAGACTGGAAAATTCTTAAAAGCTACCAACAATGAATGCCAGCATAATAGAACAGTATACATTGAGGGAAAATAGCTGCTTCTCTAAAATTCTATCCTTAGCTGACATCCACTAATGCAAAATATGTTATCTAATTATCTTATTTTCTGTGATAATGAACCTCTTTGGTAATTAAAATAATTAAATTAAAATAAATAAATAAATTTATTTAAAATTTAAATTAAATTTAAAATTTAAAATTTAAATTTAAATTAAATTAAATAATAATTAAATTAAAATAATTAAAAATTAATTATTTGATATTTTGCTTATGCATTTTGATAGGTCTGAGTATGTACTTGTTTTTCTTATCCTGCTCATGACTTGGTGAACTTCTTCAAGTTGGGAGTCATTCTTCCCCATCTCTCTGGACCACGAGCACTTTTCTCTAATTCTGTTTCCTCCTTCATTAGCTCTTCCTGCTAGGCCCCTGGACTGTCCTTTTGTCTCTATATATTGAATTCTTGGAAATGTCCTTGGATCAGTCTTTGACTTTTTTTCACTTCTGTTTTCCTGGTGTCTATTCTTGTGCTCCACTCACTCAATGATATTTTTTGTTTCAATTTTATGAATGTGTTTACTCTTAGGTTAACTCTTCAGGTGTGAGTTGCTCAAACCCTCCACATTCCCAAGAAAGAAAGGCCTGACTTCAGAACTGCCTCTTGGACAGCTCCTGGAAGTTGAGCTCTTTGAGTCTTGGAATATTCTTTCTGATAAGAGCACTTTTGTGGTCTTGGGCCACACAGTACCAGTTTAATTGATAGTTTATGCTAATGAATATAATTTTTGGTAAATTGTATTCTCAGTTTTATTTTTTTTCCTCTGTGGAACTGGAGTCTGAGAAGCTAAGTCCTGCGGTTGCCTGCATGATTGATACCCAATAAAAATCCTGAACACGGGGCTCAGGGGAGCTTCAGGTATGCCATCACACATCACTGTTGGTATAATTAAGTGAATCTGTGGGACTCTGCTGGAAGAGGACATCTGGAGGCTTGAGTCTGGTGTCTCCTGGACTTCACTTTTGGTGCCTTACTGATTTTAATCTGTATCCTTTTGCAATTAAAAAACCCCTTGTAACTATGAATATAACAGCTTTTCTGAGTTCTATGAGTTCTTCATGTGAAACATCAAACCTAAGAGTGGTCTTGAGGAGTTCTGACACACAAAATAAACAGTTGACACTTAAACAATGTGGGGGTTAAGGGGATGACCCTTGAAGCAGTTGCAAATTCACATTATAGCTTATAATCAACCCACCTTATCCCCAGTTCCTCTGTATCCAGGGTTCTGCATCTGCAGCACATCCAACCAACTGCATATATCACTGAAAAAACTCACATATAAGTGAGTTCAAATCCATCTTGTTCTACGGTCACTGTATTTCCCCTCCCAAATATTCCATTTTAGTCATTTTCAAATAGTCTTTTTTCACTCTTCTATGCAGAAAACATTGTTTCTGTTCCTTTATTTTGCAAAGTATTTTAAACATACTTATTTGAAGATTCTTTCTGATTTTCAAAAATGACTTTTTGTCTTTTGGGTGCAAAATTTCCTTCTTGCCGAGCCTACTGATGCTCTCCCACATTTTCCTAGAATGCAGGCATGTAACAGTCAGCCACAACCTCAGCTCCAGTTGATTCCATGGGCACTGTTCCTTAGAATCTAATTTCTAAGGGGTAGATTTAAATTTACCTACATTAGATTCCTATGAGTTCCTCTGATTTTGGACCAGTTTTCATAATTTTCTGTTTAGTGTAAATTAGATTTAAACACATAAAGAATAAGACTGAGGTTCTGATATCTTTTATTCTTAATTTTTCAAACATTTAAAAATTATTTAATACGTCTTTATTTCTGGCCGTGCTGGGTGTTCATTGCTTGTCTGTGCAGGCTTTCTCTGTTTGTGGTGAGCTGCTCTTCATTGCAGTGTGTGGGATTCTCATTGCAGTGGCTTCTCTCTTTGCAGACACAGGCTCTAGGTGCACGTGCTTCAGTAGTTGCAGCTCACAGGCTCTAGAGTGCAGGCCTAGTAGTTGTGGTGCATGCGCTCAGTTGCTCCAAGGCGCTTGGAACCCTCCCAGATCAGGGGTGGAAGTTGGGTCTCCTACACTGGCATGTGGATTCCTCAGCCACTTTGCCACCAGGGACGTCCCTGATATCCATTTATTAAAATCTTTTCCCCTCTTTACTGCTCTGCATTTCAGCAAACATTCTTACTGCTTTTCCAGGCTAGTGGGTAGCATTTAAAGTTTTTTCCTAATCTTGTTTCATGGGTTTAATAAAAGGAGGGAAAGGATGTATAAAATGTTGTCACTTCCTCCTATGTTCAATCACACTATTTTAGTGTTTAATGTATTGAATTAATTCTTTCGTAAGTCATTTTATCCTATGTTCAACTGTCTTAAATCCTCAGATTAGTTACTTGTCCAATGTATTTGTAAAATAAATTGTTTGTGATTCACTTTGAATTTTCCTATATTATCTGAATGGCATTTTTTAGTGCCAGTTTTCCTTCCTTTCTCCTTTTTGTTGAAAACTGTTGAGATATACAGGTTTTATATATGATATTATGCATGCGTAGGTGGGACTCCTTTGTGTGTAGAATCAGGAGAGTCAAAGTTATCAAGAAGACACCAATATGCTGTTTTCTGGGGAGACCACTCTTGAAATGACTTTTGTCTATCTTAGTTTATTCTGAATCCAGGGCTAAATCTTATTTTTATAAGAATTCTTTATTCATAGCCCAGTTAGAAATATAAAGAGAGTACTGTTTACTAGAGTCCAAAGAATTTGTATGCCTAATCCCTCAAGAATGTGAATAGTTAATTATAAATATGGTTGCAGATGAGAAGTACAGATGTGACAGAGCAATTTAAAAAGGGAAAGATATTAGTCAAAGAAAAGAATGAAGAAATGGATAAAATATTAATAAATTCTTATATCAGTTACTATAGAGAATGATAGGTAGGCAGAAATTCAGTAGATTTCCTGGAAAGGATATCAGAAATTCTTATACAGCAAGCAAAAGGAAGTTACAATGCCTGAACACTGCAAAAAGTCTAAGCAGTGGCATGGTTTCAGAGCTTTAATTGAAGGGATGAACAATATAAGCAGATCTTTAGAAATAAATCTATAACTTCATGAAGAAGAAAAATATAAATGAAAAGAACAAATGTTTATCTCTGCTGAGATTTTAAGAGGCTTCAGTACTATTTAGTTTAAAATTTACTATGAGGAACAAGTATATTTTAGAGTGTTTTTCTGTAAATACACCTTTTTCCAGTTCTTGCACCCTTTTTATGAGTGATAGCAGTTATCTTATTATCTTTCAAGCATGTGAAAATAAAGGAAAGAAATATTAGTAAGACTTGTCAATAGAACATTGACATAATATGTTTGTTTTTCTACCTGAAAGAGTAGATGTCCCAAGTTTGTGGATGTGTGGCTGTGAAAAAAAAAAAAACACCTTAAAAACATAGCTCATTTCTTGAGTTGTTTCTAAAATGCTATGCTTAACTATTTATCCAATGGTTTTGCTAACCAGATCTTTACTAATGAATATGGTGTGAAATTAGTAGAAACCACTAGGTGAAACGAAGATCATAACCTTGGAAAATAGAAATTAAAATTTACATGTGTATATTACAGAAAAAAAATACATAGCTTTCTTTCATTGGCTATTTTCCCATGTTGACCAACACCTGCATTTTGTTCCTATTTGCTCTACGTTTTTCCTGTAAGCATATTTCCAGTGCTTCTTGTTGTCATTCAGTCACTAAGTCGTGTCGAACTCTTTGTGACCCCATGGACTGCAGCACTCCAGGCTTCCCTGTTCTCCACTATCTCCTAGAGTTTGCTCAAACTCATGTCCACTGGGTCGGTGATGCCATCCAACCATCTCATCCTCTGTTGCCCCCTTTCCTCCTGCCCTCAATCCTTCTCAGCCTCAAGATCTTTTCCAATGAGTTGACTCCTCACATCAGGAGGTCAAAATATTGGAGCTTCAGCGTCAGTCCTTCCAATGGATAGTCGGGGTTGGTTTCCTTTAGTGGTAGTAGTAGGGATAGTTTTCCAGTTGTGTCCGACTCTTTGTGACCCCATGGACTGTGGCCCTCCAGTCTCCTCTGTCCATGGGATTCTCCAGGCAAAAATACTGGAGTGGATTGCCATGCCCTTCTCCAGAGGATCTTTCGACCCAGGGATGGAACCCGGGTCTCCTCCATTGCAAGCAGATTCTTACCGTCTGAGCTACAGGGAAGAAGATCCTTTAGGATTTCCTTTGAAGAAGTGAAGTGAAGTTGCTCAGTCATGTCTGACTTTTTGCGACACCATGGACTATAGCCTACCAGGCTTCTCCATCCATGGGATTTTCCAGTCAAGAGTACTGGAGTGGATTGCAGGATTATCCTATTGCATTCTGCCATTTACCTGGTTCCTTCAAATGTCCTTTACTAATTTATTATGTAACTCCGGCAGATCTCATCATCTTATTGTTTGTACCTTTCTCGATTTATAATACTGTAAAAGACTTTGTCTTTTATTGAATATGTTTACTTGCATACCAAGATTCTGTTCTAGCTTCCCTGATGTCAGTCATTTCTCTTCCTCTTAAGCCCTCTTCACCTACTTTCTGGAAGAAAATCATTGAAATAAAATTAAAAATAATAAGAGACATCTAATTGGGTCATATGAATCTATATATATGATCAAATTGCATAGAACTAAATACACATATATATGCAAACCTGTGAATATTTTATAAATGTATTGATTTATAAGGTGAGGATTATATCATTGTGACTTTACTGGGTATGATATTGTGCTATAGTTATATAACTACAGCTCTAGTATGGCTATAGTTACCTTTGGAGAACACTAGTAGAATCTCTGTATTTTTTCTTAAACCTGCATGTGTATGCATGAGTGCTAAGTTGCTTCAGTTATGTACAACTCTGTGATCCCATGGACTGTAACCTGCCAGGCTCCTCTGTCCATGGGTTTTCCCAGGGAAGACTACTCAAGTGGGTTGCCATGCCCTCCTTCAGGAGATAGATCTTCCTGACCCAGAGAGTGAACTCACGTCTCTTATGTCTTCTGCATTGGCATATGGGTTCTTTACCACTAGCACCACCTGGGAAGCCCCCTTATAACTGCATATGAGTCTATAATTATTTCTTTTTTTTTAATTTTTATTTTTACTTTATTTTACTTTACAATACTGTATTGGTTTTGCCATACATTGAAAAGAAAAAATTTTTCAAAATGGCACATAAGTAGAAACATGATTGAGTATTTTGAGTTTCACCTTGTTTCTTCTACTAAGTTAGTAATTTGGGCAAGGTCACAAATAATCATCTAGCACCTCATAGGCCCACATGTTTTGAGTAGAGCAAATTAAATGTTATATGCATATTTTTCAATCATTTGTTAATTCATTTTGTTAGTCAGCAAATCTTTATCAAACAGCTATTATGAACCAAGCACTCTTGTAGGCACTGGAGTTAACATGCAATAAAATTTTTCTTGGATTTAATGAAATGTATTTTCCTGAATGAGGAGTATTTGTGGTTTACTACTAAGAGTTTCTGAGTTTATAATTTCTGTTGGCTCATATTTTCAAGCTGCTTCATTGGTATCTTCTTAGTTTTTGCCATGATACATGTGAGTGTATCACATGGAGTGGACTGCAGTTCTTTCTTTTATTTGAAGTCATTGTTTTCAGGTAAAGAAATCTCCAGCTTAAAAATAAGTGCTGAAACCCCAAGGTGTCAGAAGGTGAAAGAACATGGCTAGCTATCTTGTGATAGAGTCACAGTACTGATGAACCAGCAGAAATGTTCCATTTGAAAAGGCCTGTAATAGACCAAGTGACTTACTTCATAGTTGGACTGGAGATCTTCAAACAAAGCTGTGTAGCTAAACCACAATTGACAAGAGATGGAATTTCTCTAAATTCTTAAGAGATCACAAACTCTGTCTCTGTTCCTAAATGCTCTCACCGTTTCATCCCTGGATATATCCGACTATATGTTAAACTTAAACTGGATCATGGGAAATAGTTTTAATCCTGTTTTTATCTCAGTGGTGTACTTGGGGGAATAAAAAGAAAAGAAAATGTCAAAATAGCTTTTTTCTAACTGAAGAAATTGACTAGTATTTCCATGTGTGTGGGCATGTATCATGAAATGAGAAACTAAAGCTTCAAAAATTATAGTATGGTTCCAGTTGTGACAATGATTCTGCTCTTTGCTATTTCAGATTTTCTCTTTTCATTACAAGAAATGAGCTGGAATTTGTTTTCCTTTTTTTTTTTTTTCAGCTTCTTCCCTGTAGAGTATTTTTGCTGTGGTAACATTGCTAACTTTATAAACATTGGGCCATCAAAAATATGGGATTTTGCATTTGCTAAAGAAGGCAAGAAATGACATTTGATGGAAACTCTACGAGTCTCATTCATTAGAATTTTCTTTCTTAATCATTAAGGACTATGAGATTTGAGATATCTCCTCAGGTCTCGTATCCTCTGTGTCTCCCTTACTTCTGCAGGAACTGTAGACTAGTTGTTCGTGCTGAATACGTCTCATGTCAGGAGCTGACCTGCTCTAACGTGCATAGCCGTGACTCTGACCTCAAGAATCTTATTCCTCCACTCTGTCATTTTATTCCATTTTACAAACCTTCTAATTGGGCTCCTTCCTTTGTTTCCCCTACAGGATTGCATGTTCAGTTTGAATTTTTTTTTTAACTGATTTCATCAAAAATTTCCTTTTGTCTTTCAAGGAAACTCTCCCTATAGATCCAAAACACTGCAAAATTACTTAGTCTGGTGGGGAAAGACATATAAGGGGTTGGATCAGTGGCACTAGGAATTCACAGTTTTTAGTCTCAGTGGTATCCTTAACACTAAACTCTTTTATTTCACTTGTCTGTATTCACAACTTTGGAATTCTCCTCCGGTCTTCCTGAAAGTGATTTGACAAGGACTGCTGCCCTTAATACTATGTTTATTTGATGGATGGATATGGCATATCTCCACATTTTGTGAGAATGTATCTCGAAAGCTGCTTTGGAAAGAAAATATGGTAAGAAATCGTTCTGTTTCCAAACAAGCCCATCTGTAACCTGTGTTCTCCTCCTCTGTCCCTCAACTCCTGACTGCATTTACAACCGAGCTTTGAAGAACCAGCTGCTGAAAGTGATAAATCAGCAGCTGAAAATGATGAATGAGAGACTCATTGTAGCACAAAGTGAAATATAGGTGCTTTTCAACAATGTTAGATTGGTTACTGGACATGGGAAAGAGTGGTGACTACTGGTCAAATGTATGAATATATATATTATAGTAGCAATTATACTTACTATTTGAATTCTATTTGAAATCCTCTTATTACTAGAACATCAGGTATTTTATTTTGAGGAGCACTACTAACAATAAATCAGAACCAACATTTATGGAGTGCCAATTAAGTGCCAAGCCAAGTGCTAGGCTGGGGAGCATTAGCTTTGAAATGCTTAGTTGTGATCTCCAAGCACCACTTATGGAAAATTATGATCTGCTTTCTAAATTACTGCACAATCTTTAGATACAATAGGCATTCTGAATTTTAAAATCTATTTGTAATATTTCTAGTGTGGTTTATGCTTACTCAAATGGAATATTTTTCAGCTTGTTCCTTTCCAAATGCTACTTACACACCTGTCATTCAAGGCTCTTTTCACTCTGATTTTTATTTATTCAATTTGCCAGTGTTCCCTGGTTACTAGTCCATGTAATGGTCTGTTCATTTGTACATAAACATTTATACAAGATGGAAAAGTTGAAGTAATTTAAATTTAGTCCATTATTTTTTTTTCCAATGTGAATTGTGTCAGTATACTACTTCAGTAAGAGGTTATTCATTGGTTTACTCTCTGCTTTTTTATAGTTTCCAGGCATGTTTAATATCTGTGATTAAGTGAATTTTTCAGGTTAACATCTGCGTTTAATCACAAGTTATTACCCGTTTCCTAGACTGGTCAGTGTAACATTTCAATCACTCCTTCCTTCTTTCTCCACCCGTGTAGTAAAAGATTCAAAGTCACTTATACTTTCTCTCTTTCACAGCCATATAGCTGCACTTAAATAATATTTAAGAAAGTTATATTTCTTTTGAAGTGGTCACAGGAAGCATATGCTTAGTGTATATAAACAGAGAGTTGAGGCACTGATTTTGGAAGGCTTGGCTGATTTACAGAACTCTTGTATCTACATAGAAACATTTTTCCTCAGAGAGAAATGAAAGGCTCTTTGGGCTCCAATACCTACAGAGCTCCTGTATAATGGCATTGAAACTCAAAGAGCAGTCTTCTTTCAGTTTCACTTTGCCCTATATTTTTGGTGTAGCTCAACAAACTTCTGAGAGGTCTCTGTTTAAGCTTAAACAGTCCTTGTCTCACTTCCCCAATTCTTTAACTTTTCAAAGTCATTCGATCATGGAGAATAAAACCTTAAGGATTAGTCATACTTCAGGTGAAGGGGGAAATGGCTTCGTTACAGTTATTTTATTCCCTACTACCCCACCACTGAACACGATCATTCAAAGTGATTCTTCCCTTTTTCTCTGAGTTCTCCAGAAACCTGTCATAAATAATACAGTTTAAGGAAGAAAAATATATTAAAGCAGAACAACTAAACATGTGGTAATGTCTGGCTACTATTTTTGGCAAAACTTGACCTAACCCAGGAATTTGCCTCTCTTCCAAAATTTTGTTTTTGTTCGGGAGGCTGAGTAGGGGTAAAAGAGCAGCCCTGCTGGGATTTTAATTGATTGAAAGCTAGGATGGGAACAATAGTCTCCATTGTTTTCAAGTATGGATGGTACTGGACTATGATTAAAAATTATGAAGGGAATCTGAAAATTTCATTCATTTATCTGGTTGAATACGTCTCTAAGGGCTTCCCTGGTGGCTCAGCTGGTAAAGAATCTGCCTACAAAGCAGGAAACTTCCTGCAGTGCAGGAGACCTGGGTTGGATCCCTGGGTTGGAAAGATCTCCTGAAGAAGGAAATGGCAACCCACTTCAGTATTCTTGCCTGGAGAATCCCATGGACAGAGGAGCCTGACAGGGTACATATAGTCCATGGGTTGCAAAGAGTCGGATGCAACTGAGTAACTAACATTTACTTATTTACACATCTCTAAGTTATTCTGACACATTTAATGATGAGCATGATCACTGTTATTCTAGGAGGTTTTTAGGGCCAGTATATGTAAAAGAGCACATAACGACAAATTAATCCCCTAACAAATAGTCAAATAGAAACCTCATTACCTTAACTCACTTAAAAACAACAGAAATCATTGTGTGCCTACTATGTGCAAGCCCTTTGTTGCCTTGAAGCCAGGAGTGACTTCTTGTTCATCATTTTACCGTCAATGTCAACTACACTGATGATCGGTAGATACCCAAAGTTCAGATGAGACTGAATAGTGTTTGGGGCCTGTTAACAAAGAATCTTTAAACTGTTTCCGTTTTAGGTTACCAATTTGTGTCATCGTGTTTAGTGATGCATTTCCTCCTGTCAGTTCAGTGCTCATCACCTTCAATCCTGTGTGGAAACAAAACAAAACAAAAAAGGACGTAGGTTAAGTTCTCAGTATCACCACTTTTTGTTTTCTTGAATCCCAGCCTTCATTTTTCATGACCTGTGTCCTTACCCAGTTCAAGTAACTGCTGTCTGCCTTTCAAGGTTCAAGTGGCTGTGAATGGTATGTGGAAAGAATGTCAACATTCACCAGGCAGGGGGGCCAGTGGTGCCTCAGGGGATCTTGGAGAGCAAGTGGGGATGAATTTTGCATTGAGGTTATATGGAAGTCCTGGAGCACAGAAAGTGTGTGGAATGAGGGACCTGGAGAATTCATCCTGTGTTTGGCGAAGGAAGGAATAGGGCGTGGATTTGCAATTACATGGATGTAGAACACTAGAGCTGATTCTCCAGGAGCTGAATCTAAGCCCTTCTAGTCCATGTGACCCAGAAGCAGGAGACCTTCTGGGAAAAGCCCAGGGTGGTTCTTTCTGTGACCATTTAATCACCTGAAACCACGTGAACCAGGATCACACGTAGAGTTGACTTCTGCGTCCCTGTGGACATGCTCTTCATTCATGTATGCGTCCCCAGTGAATTCAAATACAGGCTCAGATCTTCTTCAACCTAGGATTCTAGGGAGTAACTACCAATGAAGTCAGGCTTGGATTTTAGAAATAAAACCAACCCCTGACCTAATAATAGATCATTTCAGTGGCAACGGAAAACACCTCTTGCTCCTATTTTGATTTGTTCTTGTACTTTCCCAACAAAATTCCCCGAGCTGCATTATTAGAGAAATGCAAATCAAAACTATAATGAGATATCACCTCACACCAGTCAGAATGACCATTATCAAAAAGTCTACAAACAATAAATGCTGGAGAGAGTGTGGAGAAAAGGAAACGCTCTTGTACTGCTGGTGGGAATGTAATTTGATACAGCCACTATGGAAGACAGTATGGAGATTCCTTGAAAAACTAGGAATAAAACCACTATATGACCCAGCAGTCCTACTCCTAGGCATATACCCTGAGGAAACCAAAATTGAAAAAGAAACATGTACCCCAGTGTTCATTGCAGCACTATTTTCAATAGCTAGAACAAGGAAGCAACCCAGATGTCCATTGACACATGAATGGATAAAGAAGCTGTGGTACATATTTGCAATGGAATATTACTCAGCTTTAAAAAGGAACACATTTGAGTCAGTTCTAATGAGGTAGATGAGCCTATTATACAGAGTGAAGTAAGTCCGAAAGAGAAAGATAAATATCATATACTAATACATTTATATGGAATCTAGAAAGATGGTACTGATGAAATTGTTTGCAGCAATGGAGAAACAGATATAGAGAACAGACTTATGGACCTGGGGGAAGGAGGGTAGGAAGGAGAGGCTGAGATGTATGGAGAGAGTAACATGGAAACTTACATTGCCATATATAAAATAGATAGCCAATGGGAATTTGCTATATGACTCAGGGAACTCAAACAGGGGCTCTGTAACTCCCTGGAGGGGTGGGATGGGAAAGGATATGCGAGGGATGTTCAAGAGGGAGGGGACATTTGTATATCTATGGCTGATTCATGTTGATGTTTGGCAGAAATCAAAAAAAAATCTGTAAAGCAATTATCCTTCAATTAAAAAATAAATAAATTAAAAAAGAAAAGTCCAGCTCTATATAGATGAAACTGAAAAAAAAAAAAAAGTGAAAATACGATCATAAAAAAACAAATTCCCTGAGCCCGTCTCTGCACAGCTATGTCATATTTTCATTGATAGGAAACACAATCATCCTCTTAACCATTAGAAAATGTATACAGAAACTTACACATTCTTCCAGCTTTGTTCCTATCTGTCCCCTGTTCATGTATTCTGCATCCCCTTATGCTCATGTGTCCTCTAGGGCACTTATTTTAAAAGAACTTCTCTCTAAACTGTTACTTGCATAGTCTGCCCTCCTATTTTTCTGTCTCCTGAAGCTCTGGTCCAGACCTGCTGCATCCACATACTGAGCAAATATTTTCTTCTTAATCTCCAGCAGCCTGACTTCCATCCCTCTGCATTGTACTATTGGCACTACTGCTATTTTTCCCTTTACTGAGGACTAACAGTAGTCCACGTGTTGTGGTTACGTATCATATCTCACCATTTAATCACTTAAAAGATAGCTCTAGGGGGTCAGTGCAGGCAACTAGGTATAGAGATTAATTTAGTAAATGGCATAAGGAGGAATTAGCTCTGGTATAAGTGTAATACCAATGTCTTTAAATGCCTAAAAGGCCACTTTTATTTATTTACCTTTCTTCTACTCTTTATGTCCCTCAATCCAACACTGTGTAAAAGAACTTTCTGTCATGATAGATTACTTAATTCTATATCTGCACTATTTTCTTACGGAAGTCATTTGCCACGTGTGGTGGTAAACCATTTGAAATGTGACTAATACAACTGAGGAACTACATTTTAAATTTTATTTAAATTTAAATAGGCACATGTAGCTAGTGGCCACCCTCTTGGACAGCGCATCTTCAATTCTTCAGTGTCATTAGACCTTGTCAAGAACTTCTTCTGTTTACACTTTGCTTTTCCTCAATTGCAGGGATCATGATCTCATGGTTATTTGTTGTTTTCTACTGTCTTGTGGGGTTCTTTCCATCCTTCAGTTTCCTATATATGGGTTGTTCAATAATTTCTCAAGATGAATGACCAAAATTTTTTCTTTCAGTAACAATCCTTCTTAAATTATTTTAGACAATTTTCAGGTTTTGTACTGAACATTGCTACTTGGATGTATCACTGTCTCCAAGTATGTGACAAAAACAGGAGTAATCTTCCTTTTCAAAGTTGTTTGTAACATAGTCCCTGTTTTTATTCAAATCCTTCAGATTTAAAACTTCTAATTCTTCTTGGGTATCATTTTTATTTGACCCTGTGTGAAATCATTTGCCAAATTTCATTGATTCTGTTTTGCAAACATCTCAAGTTTATTCCTACCTCTTTCCCAGCTGCAGTTTCATTTCTGAGATTCAACTATAAAGGCTCTCAGAATGATTTCCCTGGAATATTATAATAATTCTCTAAATGGCCTCTCTGCATCCAGTCTTCATTGATTCAATATATCCTCTCTACTGCTATCAAATTAATCATTTTGAAGTCTTGCTCTGAACAGTCATTTTCATGCTTGTAAAACTTTGAGGGCTTCTGATTTAGTCCAATTAAATCTCATGCATTTCATTCTGGATTTTGGCTCCATTATTCTCTCACTTCTCACATCTATTTCATCTTCCCCATGGAAGCTTCCTAGTCTTTTTGGTTAGAAAAAGCATCTCTTCTTTCTTCATATCTCATAGTAATATTGCTTTCTGTCTTGCTGTATTTTTATTTACATGCACATCTTGCAACTTCCATTAGCTCCTTAAGTGTAGAACAGTGTTTTATTTGCATCTATAATCCCCACAATATCTAAAATGGTATGATGACTTCCAAATCATGGAATTTATATAATTTTAATTCAGTTCTTAACTTTTTAAAAATTTGATTTTTTTTACTCCTTTCATACCAGATACTCTTTAATCTTTGCTGAATACAAGGTGAAAAAGGACCTACTTCTCTGTTGTAAGTATTTCAAAGGGTAGTAAGAAAGACATTCTAAAAATTATTTTAAAATGAAGTGCTATGCATATAGCATTAAATTTATGTTAATATGTTCTAGGTACAGTCTGGCATAAAGGAAAGAGTAATCAAATCTGAATGGGTGATTTAAGGAAATTTTAGCACACCAAGATATCTTGAGAGATCTAGATGCTAAAGTCCTTGAAGGCAGAATTTACCCAAAAGTGTGAAGATGGCAGAGCACCCAAGGAGCATGGAAACTTTGAGCACTGACCTAGAGGTATGAAATGGCATGACATTTATTGGAAAATTACAAGCGGTCCTGAGTGTCTAGAACACAAGGTAATTAATACATAAAGAAGTTAGAGGAGAAGAAAGGGAAGATGTAGAAATTTAAGGTTTAACTTGTAGCATACAAGAAGAATCTTGTATGTCATCCTGAGAACTTGCAACTTTCTACTGGAGGGGAGCCATTAGGAGTTTTAGCTAGGGGAAATAACATTTTTAGATTTGTTTTTCAGAAATTTCTCCTGGGAGGAGAATGGAAGGATTCAGTATTAGAAGCAGCAGGGTGGTTCAAGAAGTTGTGATATTGCAGGCAAGAGAGAGAAAGCCCTAAATTAAGGTCATGGCAGAGAGGATGAGGATAAAGAATCCAATAAATGATTGGTGGATGAAGGGTAATGGAATTAGTGAAGAGAACATATTCTAACAAGAAAATCTTTTGTCAAGCAAGGGTATGAACTCATTCATTCCTTAAAGTTTTGGACTTGCTCAACTTATGGGTTTTCTAGACCATCCAGGCTGAAGTGTCCATGAAGCAGCTAAACAAAGAAGTATGGGTGTCAGGAGAACCATCTGATATGGAGATGTAATTTGAAGTTATCAGCTTTTAAGTGAGAATATAAACATTTTTCCAAATTCTGCTTTGGGATAGGATGCAATGACAAATAACCCTAACATCTCAGTGATTTGTCATATTTTTTCTGTGTTGTGAAGAAAAAGATTCATATTTAGAGAAACTAATTTCATCTCTCCTGATCTAGGCTAAATAAGAAATAAATTTTTTTTTTAACATTTATGTATTTATTTGACTGCATTGGGTCTTAGTTGCGTTGCAAGGGCTCTCCTTGTGGCGCACAGGCTTTAGAGTGGAGAGCTCAGTAGTTGCACGTGAGCCTGGTTGCCCCGGGGCATGTGGGGTGTTATTTTCCTGACCAAGGATCAAGCCCTCATCCGGTACATTGGAAGGGGGATTCTCAACATTTGGATCACAGGGAAGTCTCAGGAAGGGAGAGTTTTGAAGGAAGACAGGTATTGTAATATTTATTAGACTAACCAAAATAAATGCTAATCTTTTAAAATTATGAGTTGAAAATTGAGGACAATTTGTGTCAGTGTGTATCTGAAGAATAATGTATTAAAAAATAATGATGATTTTGGAACATGTTTAACAAAAAACAGAATAAGATCTTTTGGCATCTTACTCCTGACTGTAATTCTATTGTGTAGATGTTGTGTAGCCCCAAATTCTTCTTGTTTTATTTTTAGGAAATTGAGTCTTTGCAGACAAAAATTAAAATTAAGATGGGTACAGTCTTTCCAGCTGTGATTTCCTGAGCTCTTATGTTCTTTTAAATTTTAATGTTGAGATTTACTCATCCTCAAAAATACTTTTCAAAAACCCTTAGACTGAGAAAACATTTGCATCATTTCCCTCCAATGTATTTTTTATATTTGTGCTGCTAGTGTGCCCCCTATTCATTCTTACAAGCATACTTTAAAGTTTAGTACTTTCTCGTTCAAGGCTGTTCAAGTTTCTTGATTTATACTTATTTTACTTCATTCCATTATTAAAGTGTATAGCACTGCTGTATCTTACGAAGTATTTGAACTTTTCTGCTAACAAATGTATCCTGTAAGTGGTTTGATTATTTTCCCATATCTGTTTATCTTTTTTCTTTTCTTCTTTTATACTGAATCTGATGTGACCTCTAGCAATTTGTTGAGAGAAACATACCCAATGATGGATGAATTACAGTCTCACTTTGAATTCTGGGGAAAAGGAAGCAGAATTTTTTTTTTTTTTTTTGAGACGGACCATTGGCCCTGAAATGCTTTCCCTTGACCATTCCCAGAGGCTGGGACTGCTGGCCTCAGGGCCACAGAGGAAGACCCATCTGTTTTCTCAGGCTCTGCTTTGGGAAGAGATGGGAAGGAATCTTTGTGAAATCTCCAGGGACTGGTGAGGATAGTTGAGACATGTTTATAGTTTAGTTCTGCAAAGAATCATCCATGACTATTAAGATGAGACATTTAGTCTATTTAAATATTTTCAGAGAACATTTCATTACTGCAGTAGTTCATAAAAAAAAGATAATGCAATGTTCTTTTCCTTTTTATGTTCCTTCTATAATTGATCTATGAATTTTATGGAGACATTCAAAATAATAAAGGCTGGAAATCATTTAGAAACACACAGATTTACATATATATCATTTTAATCTATAATGACTTGAAAGTGGAGTTTTAATATAGATGGCCATCATTGTATTAGTCAGTACTCAGTGTGTTATGCACCTTGTAAACTTCTCTATAATATTCCCTTATGACTATCAAATGTATTTATGCATTAAATTCTTAAAATTATTTTTTAAATTTACTTTTATTTAACTTAATTTTATATCATCCTGTACCACATCATAATCATATTTCTCGCATTTCCTGAGTTGCTCTTATCAGTTTTAGAATCCATTACTTTACCGAGTAGAGCTCAAATTAAGTTAGTCTGCTATCTTGTGGTTGCAACTTGAAATAGCAAAAGATATATTCAAAAGTTAGACTTCAAGTTTATCTATTGAGATAGAAAAAAAAAAAAATCAGATTGCTGAGAAAGGGCTAAGTCCCCTGAGAGAACACTTGAATCAAAATTTTAATAGTTATATCACTTTCCCTCAGTGCCTAGGCAGACTCTGGAGGCAAGTGTCACACTGCAAAGCTGCTAGACATGGACTCAGGGCTGGAGAGCAACTTAGCATCATGGTTGAAATTATCCCTTAGGGGTGCTAAAGAATTAAAGATCCTCCTAATTACCTCCCAGAAACTCAGGTTCTGAGGACTCAAAACAAATGCTTTTCTAATAGAGAAATTAATTTGCTGCAGGTCTACTAAATTTCCTTTTCCTTTTCACACTCAAGCCCAGGTTAGAGGAGGACTCTCTAGGTACAGACCTCAAAGAATGGAAGGACTCCAGCCTTGTGGAGATTTGTCAGTATAGCTTGGTTTATTTTGGGTCCAGTAGTGATTCTGGGCAGGAAGAGAGGGTGGAAAGAGACAAAAGCACAGTTTTAGGTGTTTCCAGAGGTGTGGTTCCGCTGGTCCCCTTACCCCCATCACCAAGCCCTGTGAGTCTGTTCCTGGGCTTGCTCCCATGTTTGGGCTGAGAAAACACAAGGGCTTGGCTACATGCTGCTACCTTCATCCTCCTGCTACCATCCTACCTTTAACCTCCGTCCGATGGTGCCGCTACCACCATCCTCTCCTCGTGAGCCTTGTCAAAGCGTCAGAGGCCCCTTTAGGTCACTAAATCCATTACTTTACCGAGTGGAGCTCAAGGGTCCTTAAGGCGGCTTGCTTCTCATCTTGTGAAGAGAGGATTGGCTTCTGCTTATATTCTTTTTTAAAGTTAATTTTTATTAGAGTATAGTTGCTTTACAGTGTTGAGCTAGTTTCTACTGTACAGCAAAGTGAATCAGCCATACACATGTGGTGGCGGTGGTTTAGTCGCTAAATCACGTCCGACTCTTGCGACCTCATTGACTGTGGCCCACCAGGTTCCTCTGTCCATGGGATTTTCCAGGTAAGAATACTGGAGTGGGTTGCCATTTACTTCTCCAGGGGCTCTTCCCAACTCAGGAATTGAACCTGGGTGTTCTGTGATGCAGACGGATTCTTTACTGCCTGAGCCACCTGTAAGCCTTTATATATATATACATGCTTCTGCTAAGTCGCTTCAGTCGTGTCCGACTCTGTGCGACCCCATAGATGGCAGCCCACCAGGATCTCCCGTCCCTGGGATTCTCCAGGCAAGAACACTGGAGTGGGTTGCCATTGCCTTCTCCAGTGCACTCCCTCCCTTTTGGACTTACTGGTTTCTGATTATATTCTTCTTTCCTTCTTAATCCCCAAACCTGGAAATTATCTCTAAAAAGTCTTATTTTGTAGAAATTCTGAAGGATGTCTCCGTAGCTAAGAAATAACTTTTAACTACAATGTTAACTGAAGAATCGGTACTGGAACCAAGTCTTTCTGAGTTGAATTGAATCTCTTCACTTCCTTAGATACGTTGTGTTTGATCTATGTTGTTTATGCCTCAGCTTTAATTATTAAACCTTTATTCACTAAATCCCACTGTAGTGTAATCAGCGAATAGACACACATCTGCTCAGTCCTAACACCACCTTTTAAAAACATCTTGTCCTTTATAAAGCCCTCTATTTCCTCTGGCAGATGCTGAAAGTATTAATGGTGTCTAAGAGGCTTCTGTCTCTTAACGAGTAGCAGGTGTGGTCAGAATGCCTTATTATTTATCACTTCCTCACCCAGGATATTGTTCTGTACTTGTAAGGCATTTATGCTGTTCTCTATCAATGGCCTCTTTATTTCGTATAGAGCATCTCTGTGAGTGAAATGAACATTATACTTTACAGTAAACCTTGACATTTGCTACCGCAGAGACCACCTTCACCTGGCCACGGACAGTGCTGGGGATCAGCTAGAGCAACTCTACTAATGTTTCCCAGATTTGGGGATTATTTGAAGTCATGGGGTGAGGTAGTGGGTGGAAGAGAGGGGTGTGGAGGAGGGAGGTTTCTTCCTCCCGTGAGATCACTGTATGTTTTGATACAGCTTTCAGTTCTGATTTTACTGTATGATTGGAAGCCTTTCCCAGTCTGATTGCTCCAGATGGATTGGAATTGGTCCATTTTAGATTGCTGTGTTTGATGTTCTGCTATGAGACTAATGAGAAAAACACCTTTTTGAAAGCATGGTAGTTTTTTCATCTTAAGGCTGAATCCAAATGACTGTAGGTATGAGAATCATTACATTGAAATAGGATAAATTCTTTGATTGAGAGTAGAGAGATTTTAGATTTTGCTGTTGACCTTAATGGAATTAATTTCTGTCTCACTATGCTCAGAGCTTCTTGAACTCATTTGATTTTTTCACTTATTCAGATTTTCTAAGATCTCTACTTTTCTGTTGGGATGAATGGAAACGTTTACAGTTCTCTTAGACATAATTTCCTGGTTTAAGTTTTAAATGAATCTTGGTGCAGGGTCTGAATGATAGCAGTCTTACTGTCTGGAGGAAAGGTGACAGTCTGGTGGCAGTCTTCTTCCTTAGACTTAGTTGGTTTATTGGTTCTTAACAGTGTCTAGTATCATTGTTTTTCCTTTTTATAGGACACTTGTCTACGAAAAGTCAAGTAGACCTAAGTGAATAAGTGTTAGGTCTTAGATTTTCACTTCAGAAACCACACATAAGTTTGAGATGTTTAAGAAGTGTATTGAACTGAGGACAGAGATTAAAGGGATAAAGATGAAAGTTTTTTTTTTTTTTTAATGTAGACCATTTAAAAAATCTTTACTGAATTTGTTACAGAATTGCTTCTGTTTTTATGTTTTCTGGTTTCTGGCTATGAGGAGTATGAGATCTTAGCTCCCCCACCAGGAATTGAACCCTCATCCCCTGCATTAGAAGGCAAAGTCTTAACCACTGGACTGCCAGAGAAGTCCCCAAAATGAAAAGTTTTAATGTATTTTAGGCATAGAGTTAATTGTTATCAAGCTTTATAAGAAATTTCTCCCATATAAATACTTATACATATAATTATAATTTACATGTTTATATGGATCTGTGTATACATTTTTAGCAATTAAAATAATGGTAAAAGTTTTAAGAAGTCTCATTTATATGCTCTCGGCTTTCAAGAATCCTTGAGAATGAAGTTCTGGGCTTGTTCACTGTATGTTTCTGGGGTTGGTCCACTAAATATCCTCTCCTGGAGGTAAGCCAAGTTTTTATAGCCAAGACGGTTTTATGTGAAGGAAGTGGGAATTCAGTTATAGTTCTGATTTCATGAATACTTCAAGAGAGCTTTCAAATAGCTAAGAGTTGATTGAACTGGTCTCCTGTACTTTGTTCTGACCATTTTAGTTCAACTTTATAATTATTACATACATATCTAACTTGTATTTAAGGAGGAAGATGTCTGTAGCAATTATTTGATGTGTAAGTGGTCATAAGCCTCTTTAAGCCTTCCTTTCCTAAAAGCAGGAAGACACCATTTGCCAAATGTAAACAAAAGTGAGCACCAGAGGTAGAGGGGTGCTTTTGTAACTAGGAACGCACAATTGAAAACATCGCACATTTAGTATCTCACAGCTAGGCTGAAATTAATTTGATAAATGCTTTATACATTATTTGAAGAAATGTTTATCAACACAGTGTAATGTTCAATAGCTGTTTCTTGTTTTCTGGTTTATCTTTCGGAAGAATCAACAAAACACTTTAAACTTTGAAGTGTCCAGTGTTTTCCCTTAATCTGAACAGCCTCCTATTTAAAAAGTTCTGTAAGTTTAACACAATATGGTACACTCATACTTGGGTTCCTCTGGTGGCTCAGTGGTAAACAATCCACCTGCCAATGCAGGAGACTCGAGTTAGAGCCCTGAGTGGGGAAGATCCCCTGGAGAAGGAAACGGCAACCCCCTCCAGTATTCTTGCCTGGGAAATCCCATGGGCAGAGGGGCCTGCAGGCTACAGTCTATGGGGTCTCAAAAGAGTGGGACATGACTTAACAACCAAACAGCAGCAACACTTATTTCTGGCTTTCATTCTGAACCTGAAGAATATAGTCCAGGATTTATTTGCCATCAAAAGACACAGTAAGAAACTGGTTCAGTCTGAAACAGAGTGGAAATATTTTAACCTAAATTGGAAAAGAAAGAAATATTAACTGGATTTCAGGAATTTTGAGACATATGAATCTATCTATCTATCTATGCATATTTTTTTTCTAACTTGGATTAGGTGAAGGAATTTGATAGGTTAAAATCAAATTTAGGAGCTTTATGCGAAGTGAGAGACATGTTCAATGACACCTCCTCCTCAAAGAGAATAGTAAGATATTAAAGGTAATTTGGTGCAAAGGTACTAATCGCAGAAGGAATTTATACTCCGATCAGATGAGAGCAGTTCTTCTTTACACTAAAATTACTTGCTACACCAGTGGTTGTTCTCACCCTGGGGCCCTGATTAGATCTGGTGGATTATGTCCTGGAAACTTGCTCGGTACATGTCAGGTTTTTCCTAGAGGGAAAGGCTTTAAAAATAGTGACACTATGTTGTCACTGGAAACTGGGGCAAATCTAGAAGACTTGAGCCTTGGAGATGGGAGTCTCAAGTGATGTCTTAGTTCCTCCTTTCATTTGCGTTTCTCTAGATTTAATATTCCTTCTACAAATGATCTCTTCCTACATTTGTAGAAGACAGACAAGCTAATCAGAATGCAGACAAAAAAAAGTCTTGTGACCTAATCTTAGAGAATAAGGGTTTACTGATGAATGAAAAGATGAATATTTAAGAAATATATTGATAAAATGGAAGCAAGAACTGTATGAAGAAACAAGGAGATCCATACATACCAGTAACTTCTCTTTTGATTTTTGATGCACTTCCCTTTTAAAATAAAACATCTCAGCTATGTGATATTCTTGAGAACTGGGCTAGTAGAAATCTCAGTGATAAAAATTAGACTATAGGTTTTCTAAATGTAAAATATATCCTGTGCCTGTGAATTAGAAAGAATTTATTTTGAGAGGCACAAATCATAGCTATTTACTCCTAGAGGAGCTACCAAAAGCAGATATTTTGAGCAGAGTGTCAGTCTTGGGAAAAACTAGATGCTAGTTTTATATTTTTATAAAGCTCATGCTTGCTTCATTTGTTCTCTCTCTACTGGTAGGTAACCATCAACTAACTATCTTTTCAACTTCAACTGCTTTTGGCAGAATCCACTAATTCTCACTTAAGTGTTAACTGCAGAGGGGTTTTACCTTCACAAGGATAATTGCCTTTGAATAAGAACTTCTGAAAGTCAAAAGTTCTGGCTTTAAAATGAAAGGACCGAATGAATCTAGAATGCTGGCAATTCATTGTCCTCAAAGAGAAAAGATGATACTTCTTAGGACACTTTCGTGTCCTCAAGTCAGATCTTTCCTGTGGCCACATATTTTATCTAGACCATTCTTGTCCTATCTGTGCTGTGATATCTCTTTTCTCTTTGCCTCTAGCTTGCCCCAAGCACTGTCAGGATTTTAGAGGCTGAATGTGTAGAGTTTATACTTCCAATGGGAGAAAGGTTCTTTTTTTCAGTGGAAGGGCCCAGAGGGTTGCATGAGAGAGCTATTATATCTTAGCTACTGTCATTCTTCTTTTAAACTGTAAGGGCAGTTGAGAATTTAGGAGAATTCCATGTCTGTCCTGAGGTGAGCAAGAATCCACAGGTTTAATTAATGAATCTACCCTTTCTAAGTCTAATCCTGACTACTCTGCCTATTGTTTTCAAACTGTCCTCTACGCAACCTATTCTTTTAGAGAACTTTTTCTAAGTGGATACTTCCGGATTTGATACTCTCTGCTTGTGTTTCCATTTTGTTCCATTGCTGTCCTTAGTGGAAGGAGTTAAAGACATAATTCAGGAGAAAGAATGCCTCATGGAATTTGACAGTAGAAAAAAGCAGTGGTGCACTAATTTGGTATTGTACAGATCCCAGCTTGGTATCTCAATTTTAGCAGTAGCCCAAGTGCTAAGTCATGCATACAGACGTTGAAGATATGACCTCAGGGGCTTCTTCAGGCTGTGAAGGCTATTATACCTTCTGTGCTTTCTTATAGATACGCTCCTCCCTCCAGTAGGCAGCTGATTTATACATATAGCACTGATGATCTGCTTATTGGCCAAGAGGGGCAGCATACACACAATTTCTAAGGGAAGCTTTCAACTTGGAGTACTAGTCTCTGGATATAACTTATTTCAGAAGTCATAAAATGGCAATTTGGGGAGTTATAACATGGGTATGACATGGGGATAAAAAGACTTACATATTGTATGTATAATTGGAGATTCAGTCACACATTTGTAATATGCAAGAGTGAAACCTCACTTTGCAAATCGGGCTTATTTTAGTTATGAAGACAATTATTTATTTTGTTATGGTATATAGTGTTGCATATATTTGGAGAATGGAATCATGTTTTGCTGAGCTAGAAACTCTGCTGTGATATTTAAAATTTTTTTAGGGAATTCTCTGGCAGTCCAGTGGTTAGGACTCTTTTCACTGGTGGGGGCCAGATTCAATCACTGGTTAGGAAACTAAGATCCTGCAGGCCAGGAGGTAAGGCCAAAAAAGGGGAAAAAAGTGTTTTTAATATAAAAAGATTAAACTATGTTTCAGTCAGTCAGTTCAATCAGGCAGTCATGTCCGACTGCGACCCCATGGACTGCAGCACGCCAGGCCTCTTTGTCCATTGCCAACTCCCAGAGTTTACTCAAACTCATGTCCACTGAGTCGGTGATGCCATCCAGCCATCTCATCCTCTGTTGACCCCTTCTCCTTTCGCCCTCAATCTTTCCCAGCATCAGGGTCTTTTCCAGTGAGTCAGTTCTTTGTATCAGGTGGCCAAAGTATTGGAGTTTCAGCTTCATCATCAGTCCTTCCAATGAATATTCAGTACTGATATCCTTTAGGATGGACTGGTTGGATCTCCTTGCAGTCCAAGGGACTCTCAAGAGTCTTCTCCAACACCACAGTTCAAAAGCATCAATTCTTTGGTGCTCAGCTTTCTTTATAGTCCAACTCCCACATCCATACACGACTACTGGGAATACCATAGCTTTCACTAGACGGACCTTTGTCAACAAAGTGATGTTTCTGCTTTTTACTATGCTGTCTAGGTTGGTCATAACTTTTCTTCCAAGGAGCAAGCGTCCTTTAATTTCATGGCTGCAGTCACCATCTGCAGTGATTTTGGAGCCCCCCAAAATAAAGTCTGTCAGTGTTTCCACTGTTTCCTCATCTATTTGCCATGAAATGATGGGACCAGATGCCATAATGTTAGTTTAGATTAGTTTTTAAAATACTTTAAAAAATTTTTCTCAGGTATACTTTTTAATGCTAATCTTACTCAAAAACCAAATCTTATCGCCTAAGACTTAACGTGTGTCATTAGTGTAATCCTGCTCTCTTTTTAGTAAAACATGTAGTCCTACTAATTTCTTAACTAACTTAGATGTTTATTTTACTTTATTCAAATTAATAAAACAAGGAAAAGTATGTTTTCCCAAAACTAATATAAAATAGACCAGAAGACTCCATCCTGATTGCCTATAAAAGCTTAAGGAAATTCTCTTCAGTTTGTGTAGATCTGATAATGTATCTTGAAAGAGTGAAGGGTGGGACCTGGGGGTAAGGTAACAATTGTTTCTCACTCCTAGCATAAAATAGAATTTGCACATTGTCAACAGACTGGGGAAAAAACTAACAATGATTAAGATAGATAGCTTTTATCTGGCCAATCTTATCTTTTCCAAGCTTAAGCAAACTTTTAAAAATGGAAATCTTTATTTAGGCTTAGCTCACTGCCATGATCTAATTGCAGAGGCTTCCAAACCAGTAACCAACAACTAGGGTCTCTGAAATGGACAACTTCTTACAGTAATGACGTGTTTTCTGTCTCCTGCATCTTCCAGGAAATCTTTAGAGTAAACCTAACAAATATTCACTAAAGAGCTCTTCCAGAAAACGTAACTTTCTTTTCAAAAGAGATGTGACTGTAATAAGTATCTCTTTCTGTCTCTATCTCTAAAACTTGGTCTCCGTTTCTCTCTGTCTTTGTCTCTCATTGGTTTTGCTGGAATTAAATGATACAGTAAAATGGGCTCCATGGCATGGAGAGTAGAGAATTCTTTTTTTTTAAACAAAAATTAGTTTGTTAATATATATTTCTAGCCATGAAATTTCATGTTATATTCTCTTGTGAACTTCTGTCATCTGAAGACTAATTGTACTTATTCTTTCTCCTGGAAGTTTTTCAGTGGCCTTTGACCAATCCAAATTAGTATTCTGACCTGAGCCAGTGTTAGGTCATTAGAAGTAAAATCCCCTTTCCTGTAAGAGATCAATTGTAACGGTATATTCAATTGCCAAAAAAAAAAAAAAAAAAGAAAGAAAATAAAGAAAGAACTTAATACTGTTTATTTTGATTTAAAAACACTTGACAGTTTTAATAACTGTAGTTTTAAATTTGATGTCTGTATGACTGGAATATGAGTCATTAGCATATGACTGAGAATAATATACCCTAAGAAGGAATTGGGATATTTTAGCACCAGACTGGGAACCAAGAAGTCCAAGCTCTGTTAGAGTAAATGACTAATCAATGACTGTTAGTCCAGCTAGGATTTCATTTGTTCTCATCAATTAAATAAAATTGTGAAATTATAGCAGCACAGAGTGATTTTCATATTGTAAAATGACATGACTTACTGCAAAATGTAAATCTGCCATTTACATTTACAGGTGTTGCTGTAAGCATTAAATACGATGGTATACATAGAATATTTGCTATGGTTGGTGCCTGACACTTAGGAAGGGTCAACAAATAGCAATGAAGTTTGTGATGATTTCTTGAATTAAATTTTTTGCACCAGTCAATCCTCATTTAAAACATGTTATTTCAACAGCAGCCACAAGATGGGAGTATTTACCTTTATAGTTAAGTTTTTTCTTTTTCTTTTCTAATTACATTGTTGAAAGGATTGGGTGTTTTGCCTTAGCTACTTCAGTCTCCATATTTATCTGTGAGGATAAAAGTGACAAATTATAGTTTAAAATTTGGCTGGCAAAAGACTGGGGCAGCCAAATTTGAATTGTATATGATCAAATCTAAGACTTGGTTGGCTTTTTAAATAATTATCTTTTTCTAATGAATTGAAAGCTAACTAGATGGAAAATAGAATCAGAGCATTGTGAAAGAGGAACTCTACTTAAAAAACTAAAGCTATTTAAAATCTATAAATGATCATCGAATGGGGGAAATTGTGTTTTCCTGTCATTGTGTATATTGGAATATTGGACATATGAATACTTTGTTTAAGGAGGATTACACAGGAGTGTCTGGTCTCACTAAGAAGAATTGGAACTCCCATATTCATTGCTGCATTGTTTAAATAGACTTCTCATCTACGGTGGATTCCTCTGCATTTGAAGGATCCACTTTGGTTCAGAGGGAATCATTTGCCAATGAAATATGTAAAAGCCACGTGCATGCATAGCATTTTGTTGTTCAGTGGCTCAGTCTTGTCCTTTTTGTGACCCCATGGACTGCAGCATGCCTGGCTTCCCTGTCCTTCACCATCTCCCAGAGCTTGCTCAAACTTATATCCATTGAGTCAGTGATGCCATCCAACTATCTCATCCTCTGTCACCCCCTCCTCCTCCTGCCCTCAGTCTTTCCTTAGCATCAGGGTCTTTTCCAGTGAGTTGGCTCTTTGCATCAGGTGGCCAAAGTATTGAAGCTTTAACTTAATCATCAGTCCTTCCAGTGAATATTCAGGGTTGATTTCCTTTAGCAAATGTCCACTTTGGTGAAAGATGAGCTCAACTTCTGTTTTCTGTGATGCTATTTATATAAATTGATCTCTGTGAAACTAAAACAATGCAGATGTTTTACAATTAAGTTTATTCATAGACAAAATGAAAAAACCGGTCTTCATTAAGATAGGAATATACCAATGAAGGAAATCTGGGTTGGCATTTTCCCCAATTGAGAACTGATAAACTCCATTTTGATAGCTTTCCTCAAATCCATAAAATTCCATAGAGTCTATGGAGAAGAAAACAATATCCTTTTGTTGGAATATTGTATATAAAGGTGAGAATATTATATTTTTTATTGATATTTCCTCATTGCTCTCTTGGAAAGTAGAAAAGTTATGACCAACCTAGACAGCATATTAAAAAGCAGAGACATTACTTTGCCAACAAAGGTCCATCTAGTCAAGGCTATGGTTTTTCCAGTGGTCATATATGGATGTGAGAGTTGGACTATAAAGAAAGCTGAGCACTGAAGAATTGATGCTTTTGAACTGTGGTGTTGGAGAAGACTCTTGAGAGTCCCTTGGACTGCAAGGAGATCCAACCAGTCAATCCTAAAGGAGATCAGTCTTGGGTGTTCATTGGAAGGACTGATGTTGAAGCTGAAACTCCAATACTCTGGCCACCTGATGCAAAAAGCTGACTCATTGGAAAAGACCCTGATGCTGGGAAAGATTGAGGGCAGGAGGAGAAGGGGACGACAGAGGATGAGATGGTTGGATGGCATCACCGACTCGATGGACATGGGTTTGGGTAGACTCCGGGAGTTGGTGATGGACAGGGAGGCCTGGCGTGCTGCAGTTCATGGGGTCACAAAGAGTCGGACAAGACTGAGCGACTGAACTGACTGAAATTGCTCTCTTTAGATGAAGGTTTATTATACATATGAGTCATTCTAAATTGGAATATGGATTAATTTTGGAGAAGCAAAATTGCTTTAACACTCTGATGAAGGCATATTGATGTTGCAATAACATCTGATAAGCAGACACCTCAGTTAAATAGGGTAGGCGGTCCAGAAGGAGACACTTTTAGGCCCTTCAATGATACCAAAGCCCAACAGGAAGAAGAAAGACTCCTCTCCTTTGCTGTCAAGATCTCAGCCAATGGAAAGCCACGAGCTCTGCTTACTCTGGCCCTCCCAACCTCCTATTTCCCTCCATGAAAGCATTCTTCTTCCTTTGCTCTGCAGGAACTTGCTGGTGGCTTGACATGATTGCAGATCTAAAATGACAATTCTCTTCCGTTTCCAAATAAACCCATCTTTTCTGGAGAAATATCTGGCTATTTGTTTCAGGTCAACAGTGCAATCACTTATAGTACACAATGTAGTAACACACATTATTTGAAGAAATTCTATATCTTAAAATACTTAAGAACCACTAGTCTGTTCTGGGCCTTCCCTTTTCCTCATTATGAAAGAACGAGAAAGATCCAAAGAAGTTAAGTGATGGACTTGGGCCATGCCATGCAAGTGATAACTCCAACTAGAACCAAAGTCCTGGGCTCCAGGTATGGTTCTGTGCTTCCCCAACCACACCTTGCACTGTCTCTAGCGGAATTAGGCTTCTACTTCTCTATGTTTCAAGCATGACTCTCCCATTTTTTTCAAGGGATTGTTCAGCTTATGGAAAAACATCTTGTTTTCTTTCATGGCATTATGAGAAATTTAGAACTTATTCTTCTGTCCTAAGTAATGACTGGCTTCAATCAAGTTCTGTTAGCTAATGACTGTTACAGAGAATGGTTCAAGATAATCTAATTCCAAAGCCAAATTGCTATTTTCAGGAAATGCCACCCAATATTCAATAGCTCGAGACCATCAAATTATATTTAGTAGATCAAATATCATATAGTGCCTTTTACAAACTAGAACTGGCATGCAATAGGAAGTTATGTTGCTCAAAGTAAGACTTCTCTTGGTGCTGTATCAGGTCCATGCTCTATGGCGTAGAACTCTTTTGAGTGTTTATGGCGTATTTGTCAAAGTGTTGTGGCTGACTCAGAACTATGTCCTGAGGAATTCTTTCCTCTGCCAAGAGAGATTTCTTGACCTACCCCATGTGTAGATGGGGTAGCCATCTATTCAGCAATGAGTCTTACTTAGACTATTTAATTGATATAGGAAACCTGATCAGGTGATTGCCAAAGAATACGAATTTGCCCTTAATCAGCAGCACGCAGTACTGACTCTATAAGTTCTAGCTAAAGAGTACCATTTAGAAAACTTGTTCAAATCCTGTCAAGAAACTTGGTTTTGAGAAATTATAATCAAGGAGGATTGACTGAAAGTTAGGCAAACTCTCAAATGCTGTAGATGGTTAAAAAAAGAACCCAAAACGTGTTTTAAGCCATCAGAATAAAATTTTAGCTTCTAAAAATGTTTTGAATCAATTACATTGGGCATAAGCTGTTAACTCACCAGAAGAAGCATGCATGCAAAGGAAACGTATTTAAAGTTCTTAAGAGACACTGTTGAGAAAGGGGTTCATTATACTTTTAATGAAAACTCATGGAAGAAGTTCTTCTAGGGTCTTAATAATAAAAAAAACATCATCTAAGGGCTTTTTTTTTTTTTTTTAAGTTCTTATAGATACCAAAAATCTTTTCACTGGTTTTCTTTCAGTCTTTGGTTTTATTTCTAGGAAGCACTGAGTCAAATTTTGCTGCTTGTCCCTAGCACATGTGAAATGCATTAAAAAAAATGTACTAACTAAACATTTTATCCTTCCTCTATATCTCCCTTCTATGTAGTTTATCTTATTGTTTGTATTTTGACAAGAAGTCATGGATTTTTCCCCCAAAATAATAAATTTTCATAAAAGGAAAATCAAGAGCAAGAGAATTTTAGGTGGATATTTCAGATGATTTTTTAAGTGCCTATAAGAATAGGCACCTGTGTATTTATCTGAATTTCCATGTTCTTTCTTGTCCCAGTCTTTGCCAAGACATGTTACTTCTAATTCTTCATTCCTTTTCCCCATACTCCCAGCTCTGCTTTGCCTGGCACTAGAATTATATTTAGAGAGAGAACTGCCTCTGTCCCCTCATGGGCGGTTAGAACAGATGTTAGAAGATCCTAAGGCATCATGTTGAATGTATAGCAGATAAAAGGAAAAATGGTTACCTTGACTTTTGGAAATAGGGAAAAGGTAAGTCAAGGGAGAGAAAGGGGGAGAAAGGAAAATTCAGAGAGAGAGGATTAGGAAAAATGTGAGCCTAGACATGACCCAGGGAAAGAGATAAGAAGGAAACTGCTGGACCACTGCCATTAGAAGACAGATATGCACTTTACAGATAAAATTAGTTTTCTGGGTGATGAGCGTTGCACACCTCTGCTCTGCTTTCCACTTGTCGTCACTAAAAAAGAATTTCAGCACTAATTGTGGGAGTCTATTTTTTGTGGAATGTGAAGAGATGAGCTTTCTGCCTGGGGCCATGAGGGCAGCCCAGAGGGACAGTGCAGGGTCATGGGAGCCCAGAAGTCTGGGCTAATGTAAGACCCTGGGAATCTGTCAAAATCTCAGGGAGCGATTGGGCTTCTAAAGGCCAGGACAATATGAGAGAAGGAAGAGACTTCTAGGCAAATTCACTTAAATCTTGGAGTGACACAAGTCCGACTGATAGGTTGTTAAAATAAGGTAACTGTACAGGTTATTACCCAAACCACAATGCTTTTGAGGATGAAAGATGATACCATCAGGCAGGAGTTCTGGAGTCAGTTGCCATGACTTCCTCAAGGGGCTCATCCTGACCCAGGGATCAAACCAGAGTCTCTTATGTTCCTACATTGGCAGGGGGATTCTTTACCACTAGCCCACCTGGGAAGCCCATAGTTCTTAATAGTTCCCAATCATTTGCATGAAAGTTTGGAAGTGCACTTCTAGGAAATACCTATTTTTGTTAGTTAGTTACAAAAAAATTTTTAATTTAATTTTTTAGTTACAAAAATTTTTTAATTTAATTTTACTTTGGAGTATAGTTGGTTTACAATGTTGTGTCAGTTTCTGATGAACAGCAAAGTGAACGAGTTATACATATATCCATTCTTTTTCTGATTCTTTTCCCATATAGGTTATTACAGAATATTGAGTAGGTTCCCTGTGCTATATAATTGGTCCCTGTTGATTATCTGTTTTATTTATAGTAGTGTGTATATGTTAATCCCAAGCTCCTAATTTATCCCTCCCCCTTCCCCTCACCAGAAAGACTCTTGCATACACTTGCTTTAAGTACTCAGCTTTAATTCATGCTCATCAACATGTATTTTTCCAGCCTCCCCCATTCTTTGTATCCATTCTTTCCTTTGATCCTGAAAGAAAGTGAAAGTCTCTCAGTCATGTCCAACTCTTGGGAACCCATGGACTGTGGCCTGCCAAGCTCCTCTGTCCATGGAAGTCTCCAGGCAAGAATACTGGAGTGGATAGCCATTGTCTCCTCCAGGGGATATTCCCAACCCAGGGATTGAACCTGGGTCTCCTGCATTGCAGGTAGATTCTTTACCATCCGAGCCACTAGACCTGGCCACTCTAGACTGACTTCTCTAGCTCTCTGATCCCATAAACCTAGCTCCTGTCTCAATTCCTAATGACAGACCTAAACTGTATATCATACAGTAGTCTTGTCACTACCCTTCACCAAACTTTATTGCTCATGGTTTATATTTCTATTGCAAATCATAATATTTGGCACAAAAATATACTCAGTAATTGTTTATTAAACAATTAAATGAGTTGAAATGTCTTTTGCAGTCAATATCACGTACTTTTTACTCCATAATTTCTTGAGAGAATGTGCCCTGAGGCAGCAGCCTAAATAAGTGCTGTACACTTGTAGTATGAACCCTTCAGGCCCTTGGGTTAGATGGCCAGTTTCTAAGGTAGGAAGGACACTGAGCAGTGTAATAGATTGGAATTGTTGTAACTCAGTTCCTGGGGACATCTGATTCTTAAGGTTGTTTGGTGTGATGACGACTTCTCTCTCACTACCTGCAGAGAAAACGTTGCTACTTTCTGATTCAGAGAATTACTACTTTTGTTGGATTTTCTGATCTTATTAAGTATGTTTTCTTCTAATGCACTGCCAATAAACTACATATTTCTAAACATTTTGAAGTCTATGATTTTTCATATTTTGAGTGTTTGTGCAGTGACAAAGATTGTTGTTGAGGTGGGAGAGCTGACATAATAGACAATAAAAGCTCTCTCAAAGTAGCAGTACAATCTGCTTCCTAAAATAAATTCATATTTCATGTAGAGTGGGTCTGAATTTTTTTCCTCTCATGTTTCAAAGGACTAAGAATGTCTCTATTAGATCATTATCTGGTTTTAGAATGTTTGTTATTAGTGTATATTTGACATGTTTTCTGGAGAGAGTATCTTTCTTCCAATTTTCATAACTTTTAATAAGTGTTCTTTCAAAACTGATTAACTTCAGTAATGATGAAGAAAATGGCATTACACATATTTTATGGGTGTAAGATACCATATTCAAAAGCAGAGACATTACTTTGCCAACAAAGGTCCGTTTAGTCAAGGCTATGTTTTTTCCAGTAGTCATGTATGGATGTGAGAGTTGGATTGTGGAGAAAGCTGAGCACTGAAGAACTGATGCTTTTGAACTGTGGTGTTGGAGAAGACTCTTGAGAGTCCCTTGGACTGCAAGGAGATCCAACCAGTCCATTCTAAAGGAGATCAGTCCCGGGTGTTCTTTGGAAGGACTGATGTTGAAGCTGAAACTCCAATACTTTGGCCACCTCATGCGAAGAGTTGACTCATTGGAAAAGACTGATACTGGGAGGGACTAGGGGCAGGAGGAGAAGGGGACGACAGAGGATGAGATGGCTGGATGGTATCACCAACTCGATGGACATTAGTTTGAGTGAACTCTGGGAGTTGGTGATGGACAGGGAGGCCTGATGTGCTGCAATTCTTGGGGTCGCAAAGAGTCGGACACGACTGGGTGACTGAACTGAACTGAACTGAACTGAGCTGATGCAATCCAATTTTGAACCAGTCCATTGTTCCATGTCCGGTTCTAACTGTTGCTTCTTGATCTGAATACAGATTGCTCAGAAGAAAGTAAGGTGGTCTGCTATTCCCATCCCTTTAAGAATTTTCCACAGTATGTTGTGATCCACACAGTCAAACTGACTGTGATCCACTGACTTTTGCGTAGTCAGTGAAGCAGAAGTAGATGTTTTTCTGGATTTTTTTTTTTTTTTTTTTGCTTTTTCTATGATCCAATGGATGTTGGAAATTTGATTTCTGGTTCATCTGCCTTTTCTAAATTCAGCTTGAACATCTGGAAATTCTCGGTTCACATACTGTTGAAGCATGGCTTGGAAAATTTTGAGCATTACGTTGCTAGAGTGTGAGATGAGTGCAATTGTGCAGTAGTTTGAGCATTCTTTGGCATTGCCTTTCTGTGGGATTGGAATGAAAACTGATCTTTTCCAGTCCTGTGGTCACGGCTGAGTTTTCCAAATTTGCTGGCATATTGAGTGCAGCACTTTCACAGCATCATCTTTTAGGATTTGAAACAGCTCAACTGGAATTCCATCACCTCCACTAGCTTTGTTCATAGTGATACTTCCCACGACTCACTTGACTCCAGGATGTCTGTCTTTAGGTGAGTGATCACATCATTGTGATTATCTAGGTCATTAAGATCTATTTTGTATAGTTCTTCTATGTATTCTTGCCACCTCTTTGTAATATCTTCTGCTTCTGTTAGGTCCATACCATTTCTGTCTATAATTGTGCCTGTCTTTGAGTGAAATATTCCCTTGGTATTTCTAATTTACTTGAGATCTCTAGTCTTTCACATTCTATTGTTTTCCTCTATTTCTTTGTGGTGATCACTTAGGAAGGCTTTATCATTTCTCCTTGCTATTGTTTTGAAACTCTGCTTTCAGATGAATATATCTTTCCTTTTCTCCCTCAAACAACCATTTTCCCTTTCTGGATTTCTTTTTCTTGGGGATGGTTTTGATCACCACCTCCTATACAATGTTACAAACCTCCTCCAAAGTTCTTTAGGCACTCTGTCTATCAGATCTAACGGGTTCAAAATTGGGAAAGGAATATGTCAAGGCTATATATTATTACCCAGTTTATTTAACTTATGTGCAGAGTACATCTTGTGAAATACTGGGCTGGAAGAAGCACAAGCTGGAATCAAGATTGTCAGGAGAAATAGAAATAACCTCAGATATGCAGATGACACCACCCTTATGGCAGAAAATGAAGAGGAACTACAGAGCCTCTTGATGAAAATGAAAGATGAGAGTGAAAAAGCTGGCTTAAAACTCAGCATTCAAAAAACGAAGATTATGGCATCCAGTCCTATCACTTCATGGCAAATAGATGGGGAAACAATGGAAACATTGACAGACTTTATTTTCTTGGGCTCCAAAATCAATGCAGATGGTGACTGCAGCCATGAAATTAAAAGACACTTGCTCCTTGGAAGAAAAGCTGTGCCCAACCTAGACAGCATATTAAAAAGCAGAGACATTACTTTGACAACAAATGTCCATCTAGTCAAAGCTATGGTTTTTCCAGTAGTCATGTTTGAATGTGAGAGTTGGACCATAAAGAAACCTGAGCGCCAAAGAATTGATGCTTTTGAACAGTCGTGTTGGAGAAGATTCTTGAGGGTTACTTGGACAACAAGATGATCAAACCAGTCAATCCTAAAGGAAATCAATCCTGAATATTCATTGGAAGGACTGATGCTGAAACTAAAGCTCCAGTACTGTGGCCACCAGATAGGAAGAACTGATTCGTTAGAAAAGACCCTGATGCTGGGAAAGATTGAAGGCAGGAGGAGAAGGGGATGGCAGAGGATGAGATGGTTGGATGGCATCACCAACTCGATGGACATGAGTTTGAGTATGCTCCAGGAATTGATGACAGACAGGGAAGCCTGGTGTGCTGCAGTCTATGGGGTCTCAAAGAGTTGGATAATACTGAGAGAGTGAACTGAACTGATGTGCAGCCCAGATTGGGTTTTCCAGGTAGCACAGTGGTAAAAGAATTTGCCTGCCAATGCAGGAGGTGAAAGAGACTTGGGTTTGATTCTTGGGTTGGGAAGATTCCCCTGGAGAAGGAAATAGCAACCCACTCCAGTATTCTTGCCTGGAAAATCCTATGGACAAAGGAGCTTGGTGGGCTGCAGTCCATGGGGTCACAGAGAGTCAGATATGACTCAATGATGGAGCAACATGAAACCCAGATGAGTGAAAGCGGTAAGATTGTATTTGTTGGTATATGATGTACTATGACTCTTTCTTGATCTGTTCTAGATTATAAACTTAGAACAACTTCTGGATCTTATGTGCAATCATGATATCATCATATATCAACCTTTCACTGGCTTCCCTCTTCTAAAACATTATGTACAGCAGCTATTGTAGGATTATTGTTGCTGCTATTGCTTGATATCTAATCACCCTCTTGTGTAAGAAGATCTTTGATTTGGAACAATTATTTCATTTTCCAGTTTTAAGCTAGTTTGAGTGGGGATTTCCATACCTTGGAAAATCCATTTGATAAGTCAGGATTTCCAAAGGAATCAGCAATATTTTTACTTATTATGATTTTTTTTTTGATTAGAAGAATGTGGTTAGGATGGGGGAGAAATTGAGTTCAAATCAAGTTATGGTTCGTGGAGTGTTCAACCTCAGAAGGAGAAATGACTCACACACCATTTTGAAGAATGTGTAGGATTTACCACTGGTAAAAAGAATCATTTTCTTGCTAAATTTCCTTAGAATTGAGTAAAGATATCTTTCATGGCATGGTAGATGGGGCTGAGATATTAATTGTTTATCTGTGAGATCTTCTATGAATCATGACTTACTAGTTGAAGAGATGTGATTTCATTTTTCTTGATATCCTTACTGAAAAGCATTGGTAACATATAATCCTTCCTACAATAAATGTTACTTGCTATAATTTTTTGGTATTAGGAAATAGTTGGTTTTCCAAACCAAAACTGAGTTACTCTTATGCAAGAGAGTGATTAGATGTCAGTCAATAACAGCAACAATAATCTTACAATACCTGCTGTGCATGTTTTAGAAGAAGGAAGACAGTGAAGGGTTAAGGTATAATGACTGATATCATGATAGCACATAAGATCCAGAAGTTGTTTCATGTCTAAGATTCATCCACGTCTACCTCTTTAGTCTTCCTCGTGGTTCATTCTCATTTTTCTATTTATCTTATATTTTTTTCTTCCCTTTTGTTCTGTTTAATTTACCAAACAATAGGGCCCAAGGGTAGCAGTCCATGAGTATTACCTAGTATTACTAACTAAAATTAGTAGTTAAGAAATATTACTCTATATTAATTCTGTCATATTTTTTTGTTTACAAGAAACATGTTTTCATGAGGTTCAGCAATTTATTGAACCTAAATAGGAGAACAAAAGGCATGAAAATCATATGCATCCTTCGACTTACATTTCATGAGTGATTCAAAATGATTTAAAAACCATAGAGGTCATTCACAATTACACAAGTATGAATTCCACTCTAAAAACTAAACTGCTAATAACTCAGATAAGAGCTCTAGCACACATTTCTCTCCCTAGGGAATCAAATCAGATTTATTAATAAAAAGGGATTGCTAATGAGTTGTTATTGTTGTTCAGTCACCCAGTCATGTCTGACTGTTTGCAACCCTTTGTACTGCAGCATGCCTGGCCTCCCTGTCTCTCACCATCTCCCAGAGCTTGCTCAAAGTCATGTCCATTGAGTTGGTGATGTCATCCAAACATCCTGTCCTCTGTCACCCTCTTCTCCTTCTGTCCTCAGTCTTTCCCAGCATCAGAGACTTTTCCAATGAGTCATCTTTTTGCATCAGATGACCAAAATATTGGAGCTTCAGCTCTAGCATCAGTCCTTCCAGTGAATATTGAGGGTTTATCTCCCTTAAGATTGACTGGTTTGATCTCCTTGATGTCCTAGGTACTTTCAGGAGTCTCGTCCAGCACCACTGTTTGAAGGCATCAATTCTTTGGCATTCTGCCTTCTTTTTTAAAAATTTATTTATTTATTAAAAAAATTTTATTGAAGGATAATTGCTTTATAGAATTTTGTTGTTTTCTGTCAAACCTCAATGTGAATCAGCCACAGGTATACATATATTCCCTCCCTTTTGAACCTCCCTCCCATCTCCCTCCCCATCCCACCTCTCTAGGTCGATACAGAGCCCCTTTGTGAGTTTCCTGAGCCATACAGCAAATTCCTGTGGCTAAATAGGAGAACACAAGCCACCAAAATCATATGCATCTTTTGACTTACCTTTCATAAATGATTCAAAAAGATTTAAAAACAATGAAGACCCAGCACAGCCAATAATAACTAAATAAATGTAATTCAAATGATACAGAAAAATACAAATAAAATTACATATTTTAAGAAGACAGTTAACTTTCTAATTATCCAGTTATTTCTGTAATTCACAATTACAGAAATATGAATTCCACTCTGAAAAGTAAAACTATTTTACATGTGGTAATATAAATTTCTGTGTTACTCTTCCCATACAACTCACCCTCTCCTCCCCTCTTCCGATGTCATAAGTCTATTCTTTATGTCTGTTTCTCCATTGCTGCCCTGTAAATAAATTATTCAGAACCATTTTTCTAGATTCCATATATGTGCGTTAGAATACAATATTTATCTTTCTCTTTCTGACTCACTGCACTCTGTATAATAGGTTCTAGGTTCATCCACCTCATCAGAACTGACTCAAATGCATTCTTTTTTACGGTTGAGTAATATTCCATTGTGTATATGTACCACGGCTTCTTTCTTTATGGTTCAACTCTCAGAACCATACATGACCACTGGGAAGACCATAACTTTGACTATATGGACCTTAGTCAGCAGAGTAATGTCTCTCCTTTTCAACACAGTCTAGGTTTGTCATGGTTTTCCTGCCAAGAAGCAATCGTCTTCTGATTTCATGGCTGCAGTCACCATCCACAGTGATTTTGGAGCCCAAGAGAGGAAATTTGTTACTATTTGCATTTTTATAAATAAGAGTAAGAACAGTCAATTTTGGACTTCCTTGGTGACGCAGTGGATGAGTTTGCCCGCCAGCACAGGGGACACAGGTTTGACCCCTGCTCCTGGAGGATTCCACATGCCTCAGAGAAAGTAAGCCCGCATGCCTCAACTACTGAAGCCCACATACTCGAGGGCCTGTGAGCCCCAACTCCTGAGCCTGTGTGCTGCAATAACAGAAGACAGCACCTAGAGCCTGTCATCCATACAAGAGAAGTCACTGCAATGAGAAGCCTGCGCACCACAATGAAGAGTAGCCCTGCTTGGCATAACTAGGGAAAGCCTGTGTACAGCAGTGAAGACCCAGCACAGCCAATAATAAATAAATAAATATAATTCAAATGATACAGAAAAATACAAATAAAATCATATATTATAAGAGGACAGTTAACTTTCTAATTTTCCAATGCAAGTGTGTTTATTTTTATACAGTAACACATTTTTGTCACTTCAGGCAAACTCCCAAGATATGAAAATTGGTTAAGTAATAGTTATATTATATTTGGGATTTCCCCGGTGGCTCAGAGGGTAAAGCATCTGCCTACAGTGTGGGAGACCCGGGTTCAATCCCTGGGTCAGGAAGATCCCCTGGAGAAGGAAATGGCAACCCACTCCAGTACTCTTGCCTGGAGAATCCCATGGATGGAGGAGCCTGGTGGGCTATAGCCCATGGGGTCTCAAAGAGTCAGACATGACTGAGTGACTTCACTTTCACTTTCATATTATATTTGAATGTTTTTCATCTTCATTTTTAATTTAATATCTGTGTCACTGAATCCAAGCTTATCCTGCTTGCCACGTGGTAGGCCAATAAATTGGAGGATGAAGTGTTGGGGGAAGGAATAATCACATTCAAAAAGCCAGGAGTCTGACAAGATGCCAGACTAATTCCTAGGAAATCACCTTCCTGGGGTCTGAATGCTAGTTTTGTTTTGTTTTGTTTTGTTTTTTTAATAGAACAAAGAAGAGGGAAGATGAGGAGGAAAAGTAAAAAGGCTGTATGTTGCTGGAACTATCTCCTGGTTTCAGCCAGTTTCTGGGGAGGGGACTGTTAATTTCCCCTTTCCTGCAGCCATTCACAGGTAGATTGAATCAGGAAGTTTCCTCTTAGCTGAACAAAAGTATATTAATTTTACCCTCAGGCACAGGGGTTGGAGACCAGTCATCATATGCACTTTAAGCTGTAGGCAAACTCCTTTAGTGATTAACTTGTAGAAAAAGCAGTAGACGTTAACAACTTAAAAAGAAGCAGATCTAATATGAAGTCAGATTTGTTATTCCTTGTTACATCTGGATGTTATAGGTATTCCATGACAGTATTCTTTTTCAAAGCACTTTTGACATTTTTTTATTTGATCCTAATAATCCTGTTGTGAGGTAGTAAAGTAATTGAGGCAGAAAGGGTTAATAATGTGAAACAACAGTTATCATCCTTTCTTCTTTTTTTCTATTCCATATATTAATACTTGTTCTGTTTAGCAAACTTCTTAGCCTTCCTGTGGTTCATAGTCTCTATCTATAAAGTATAGGTTGATTTAACTATAATATTCATTTGACTACTGTTTATAACTGAAAGTTGGAAACTGTAAACGGCCAAATAGAAGAAAAGGTAAATGAATTTTATTACATACATGTGATGCAGTAGGCAACCATTAAAAATCATGTTTTTAATAAATAGTAGATTGAGATAATGATAGAATAAGTATAATGCAAAGCAGTGTACCCAATAAAAAATACATGCTTGGAAAAATGATTCAAATAAGTAAATATTTTAAGATAGTATCAGCGACTGTATTTTTCAGATGGGATTTATATAACTACTAAAACAAATGTGTCATTGGCTGGGTGACTTAAGCAACAGAAATTTATTTCTCACAGTTCTAGAGGCTGGTAAGGCCAAGATACAGGGGCCAGTCTATTCTGTTCCTTGTAAAAACTCTCTTCCGGGTTTGCAAATGGTCCTTCTTGCTGTTTTCCCACGTGGCAGAGAGACCATGAGAGCTCTAGTCTGTTTCTCTTCTTTGTTGTTGTTGTTGTTTAGGCTGTAAGTTGTGTCTGACTCTTTTATGACTCATAAACTGTAGCCCACAAGGCTCCTTTATGGGATTTCCCTGGCAAGAATACTAGAGTGGGTTGCCATTTCCTACTCCAGGAGATCTTCCCAACCCAGGGATTGAACCCATGTCTCCTGCACTGCAGATGGATTCTTTACCACTGAGCCACCCGGGAAACTCATTTCTCTTCTTGTAAGGACATTAATTCCACTGTGGGGGCTTCACTTATCCAACTTCATCTAAACCTAATTATCTCCAAAGCCACTAGTTACTAATACACTGTCTCAACTGAGGTGTTTCAGCAGATGAATTTTGTGGGGATGCAACCATGTAGTCCATAACAGTGACCTTTTTAAGGTATTTTAATACACATTTTGCATCAGTGAGTCCTACTATTTTTACAGGAAATGTATCACAGTAGTGAGACATACTAATATATATTTTCCTGATAGCAAATAATTGGAGGAGCCTAAATCTCCTTCATCAAAATGAAAATAGCTGATTATGGAATAGTCATACTTGAGAATATTGCTCAAGTGATAAGAAGAATAGAAAGACATTTAAGCTTTGCTTAAAAGAAAAAATATCAACAAGCATCATGTAATTCTAAGCAAGACCTGTCTTTAAGGCTCAGTCTGAAATCTGAAAGTGTGGACTCACTCAGTTAAAATTACCATCACTTTCACTGCTCAACGACTGAGCAGTGTGAAGATGTACCGATTTTGAGTTTATTAGCAAACACATCTGCTCCTAATTTCCTAACAGAGATTTACATGAAGTTTGAAGGTCCTGAAGTCTATGAGAAATGAGGAATCCCTCAGAACAGGTGGGAGTGGAGGGTGGGAGTATGAACCCCATCTATCTATAAGCAGCCTTTGCTGAGCCGCAGTGTTACACTTCCATCCTCTTCCTGACTTTGTTATGGGATTTAATTAGTTTCAGTGCAACAGTTCATGTAATCTTGTTTATTTGGGAGAAAATCTGTATAAAAATGCAAAGCAAGATTGGCAGTCAGTTGTTTATAGTTACTACCTCTGGGAGGAAAACATAGAAAATGTAGACGATGTGTTCTTTTCCTGTGTGTGCTTATATATTTGAAATTTTTTCCCAAAAATTCTTTTCTCAGTTGGCTAACAAAGAGAACAGTAATACTTGTTAGACAATAATTTTGTAGGACATTATATATATATATGTGTATATATATATATATATATATATGTGTATATATATATATATATATATAGAGAGAGAGAGAGAGAGAGAGAGAGAGAGTACACACACACACACACATACACCTGGTTATATTACATATATAATTATATACATTATAGATGGAGAAGGGGACTACAGAGGATGAGGTGGCTGGATGGCATCACCAACTCGATGGACATGAGTTTGGGTGAACTCCAGGAGTTGGTGATGGACAGGGAGGCCTAGTGTGCTGCGATTTATGGGGTTGCAAAGAGTCAGACATGACTGAGCAACTGAACTGAACTGAACTGATACACACACACACACGTACCTGGTTCAATCTAAATGTAAATAAATTATAGATTGATTAACAATTCATGTGTTATATATAATAAAAAGGAAATGGCACCCCTCTCCAGTCCTCTTGCCTGGAAAATCCCACGGATGGAGGAGCCTGGTAGGCTACAGTCTATGGGGTTGCAAAGAGCCGGACACGACTGAGCGACTTCACTTCACTCCCTTCACTCACTTCATACTTTATTGCTGGAGAAGGAAATGGCAACCCTCTCCAGTGTTCTTGCCTGGAGAATCCCATGGACAGAGGAGCCTTGCGGGCCATGGTCCATGGGGTCGCAGAGAGTCGGACACGACTGAAGTGACTGAGCACATATATAATAAAATAATAATGAGTCAAGGAAACTATGCCAAATGAGTTTGTCAGCCTGACCTTCTATATCTTGATAAGGGCAATTAACCAGTAATATAGCCAATTCAAGGGATGTCACTGGTCACTTGAGCAGATTCCACTTACCAGCTCCTCAATCTGTTTTTCTTATGCAGGAGTCTTTGTCCGTGACCCTAAAGAGAGTATGTGGTAGTCAAAAGGATCAGTGGAATGGGTTGGATCAGATGAGAGACTATTCATGTGATATCTGTTTATCATTTTCTAGGTGGTTATTACATGTTAGTCACTGAGGATGCAGACATGTAGTAAGAAGCCTTACGCCATCAGGGAGCTTGCTGCCTTGGCAAGAAAGGCAGGCCACTGCAGGTATCATGAGCACAGGATTTGAGGGCTGGGCTCTGGAGACAGACCTGGGTTCACAGATGCTGTGTGGTCTGAGGGAAATAGCTTCACCACTGCTCAGCCTCCTCACCTGTAACCGAGGACAGTTACGGTGTTTACTTCTTCAGGATACCGTGTGGATCAACGGAGATACATCTGTGGAGTTTCAGTTCAGTTCAGTCGCTCAGTTGTGTCCAACTCTTTGCAACCCCATGGACAGCAGCACTCCAGGCTTCCCTGTCCGTCACCAATTCCCAGAGCTTGCTCAGACTCATGTCCATTGAGTTAGTGATGCCATCCAACCATCTCATCCTCTGTCGTCCTCTTCTCTTGCCCTCAATCTTTCCCAGCATCAGGGTCTTTTTCGATAAGTCAGTTCTTCACATCAGGTGGCCAAAGTATTGGAGTTTCAGTTTCAGCATCAGTGCTTCCAATGAATATTCAGGATTGATTTCCTTTACGATTGACTGGTTTGATCTCCTTGCAGTCCAAGGGACTCTCAAGAGTCTTCTCCAACACCACAGTTCAAAAGCATCAATTCTTTGGTGCTCAGCTTTCTTTATGGTCCAACTCTCACATCCATACATGACTACTGGAAAAACCATAGAGTTTAAATTATTTCAATTATTATTTAAATGAATAATTTTGATGTATTGTGACAAGAGTTGCAACAGTTGTCAGCAAAAATGATGTTATGGGTACCTGTGATGATGTGGTCCAGTGGAAATTCACATGTAGCATCAATATCTTCTGTACTTGGATCCTGAAGTAGCATGCTGACAATGTCTTCAGTGGTTTTGAGAGATTCTTCTTCTTAGGAGAAGTTCTGCTGGCTACCCTTGGTGTTCAAAACTATCTCTTCACTGTAGGTCTCAGACTCCTGTGTTCACAGCAGAGCAACAGTTTATAAACCATTAAGAGACCCCAGTCTGTAGTTCTGATGTCTACGGTGAGGGGCAAGTGAGGGGTCGGCATGACTGCTTTTCTACTGATTTCTTCCATGGAATGGGCTCGATGCCCGTGAAGAGGAGGCTAGAGCTGGCTTGAATGTGTCCAAATGTACAGACCTGCCCACTGCACAGACCCACTCCTCTCCTTTTACTCTTTTTCTGGGTTCAGTGTTCTTGTTCAGTGTTCAGAATTGGCTGTGGGCAGCTTTTCTCTCCTGCCAGACAGAGTGCCAAGAGTTGGTTAACGCACTGTAGCTGGAGACTGTTACACTGAAGGATGAAGATGGCCAAAGGGGTTCCATGAAGGATGAAGGTCGCCAAAGAGATTCCATTCCCTATCACAGAGCCAGGGGAGAAATGCACGTAGGGATTGCAGAGGGATTGGAACTTAGAATAAAGGTGGTCCTCTTGACTCAGCCCTTTAAGCAGGGGTGAAATTGTTTTTCTGAGACGTTAATTGTTATGACTCTTAGAGCTTTTTCCCCCCTGTGTTTGTTTTTCATGATGCCACAGGCACTGAATTATTTAAGGGTGAATCTTATGCAAAACCACTTGTTCTGCTCAATGAACTCATAGGTTCTAAGTGGCTCATGAGTATCCTTTTAAATTCCTATTATGATAAATGAGACCAAATGGCATGTTTTGCTGTATTGTCTAAACTGGTCACGTTTTTTCTGTATATTTCCCGACTCCTCTAATATTATAAAATAAGTTAGGAAATAAATTATATAAACCAGGACTCATACTCCAAATTTCAGCCTCTCTATTAAAATAAGAGGAAACTCAGGAAGAAAGTAGCTGTGTTTGTGACAACCTTTCCTGCCTTGGTTAAAATGACTTCTTTTACTTCTCTTTATTTTTTGATGTTTATGTTCATCATAGAGATTGTCCAGTTCCTGAATACCTCAGGTAAAGTGGGAACTTAAGAGGCCAGTGACTGCCAGAGGCCTGTGTTGCTTAACTGGATTGAGTCTTGTACCACAGTGTTAAAAATAGACATCATTAGTTCCTAGAGGCTGTCTCCAGGATGCATCAGAACGGAAAAAAATGACTCTACACACCAAAAGAAGGAGAACATGAAAAAAAAAAAGTCTGTATATTGTTTGTATGACTCATCCTTGACACTGAATATTCAAGAGTATGAGAACAAGACAATTAAATTCTATGAGCCTTATTTTTCTTATATATATAATAGGTCAAAGCTGTTGAGGCTTTTTTTTTTTTTTTTTTGGCTTTCATGTAATATATGAAGAATAGGCTAGGTAATTAGATGAATGTGTTTTACCTAACAGAGGTTCATCCAGGAAGAGGAAATCATTCATAATCCCCCAGAACACTAGGCATAATGCCCTCCCCTGCCAAAGATGTTCAGGCACTAATGCCTGGAAATGTGAATATGTTATAGACCTTAAATCACAAGATTATCCAGGATTGTCCAGGTGGGTTCAGTTTTATCACATGGACCCATAAAAGCAGAGAACTTTCCCTGGCTAGAAGCAAAAGAGGAGGGCAGAGAGATGCAGGAGAAGGGGAAGAGATTTGAAGTGCGAGAGCAAGTCTCCCCCAGCTGCTGCTGAAGCCTATGACAAGGAATGCAGCCAGTGGCTGCAGGTGGAAGCAAAGAACCTGCTGACAGCCAGTCAGGACCTCAGCCCTACAACCACAAGGAACTACATTCCCCCAGTGATCTGAAAGAGCTTGGAAGGTGGTTTTTCCCTAAGAGTCTACAACAGAACACAGTATGGTGATACCTGTATTTATCCTTGTGAGACTCTAAGCAGAAGCCTGCACTGAGCCACACTATGCCTAGACTTCTCATCTATAGAACTATGAAATAACTAATGGATGTTGTTTAAAGCCACTATGTTTGTGGTAATTTGTTACAGAAGTGATAGAAAACTAATACACTCTGATCGCTGGGAGAAGAAAAAAATAAGACTGAAGCAGGTAATCAAGCATATGGCTCCAATACCCAGCCTCCCCACTCTTCCTGCTCCTCAGAGACTGACTGTGCAGAAGGGGACACATTCTGGGAAAGGGTGGACCTCTGAAAGGAGATCTCCTCACAGGATGTTCTTCCTACCTGGGTACCATTATGTTATCTCTTTGTAAAGGCAACTTGCCAGTGTCATTTGCTTAAGTGAGAGGAAGCCTTGAAGTTGAACTTTCCTTCATGCATAGGTGAAGCCTAGTAGTCACTGCAGGCTCCATTGCAAGGTGTGAGGAGCAGCTGAAGGGGCTCATTGGCACAGGGAACTCTTTGGAGCCTTAAACAGAGTAGAGATTCTGAGTTGTTAATGGTTGAATTCAGTTGTAAATGCTAATAAAGCAGGCAGCAATAACACGACAACATTGTTTTGGAGACCACAGGGCCAGAGAGCAGTGCCCAGGGAGAGACTGGCTCATTCTCTTCACTGTGAGGTGACGGGAAACACACACCTCCCTCCTCCTGGCACACACATTCAAATGTAATTTTGAAGAAGAGCCAGAGAAATGGGGAGAAGACCAAGAAGTCTGGGATGAAACATTATTTTTCTAAGAGCTTTACCATCCTGAAGGAACTTTTAAACTAATTGGATGAAAGTTGTTTTATTCTCTACCAATAATTAGGGGATCAGGAAGAAAGACAAATTAACTTTTTTAAAAAAGAATTTTACTTTCCCGTGATGATGGTTAATTATAGATGTCAACCTGGCTGGATTAAGAGTTGCCCATATAGTGGGTAAAATATTTCTGGTTGTGGCTGTGAGAATGTCTGTGGAAGAGATTAGCAATGGAATCCATGGACTGAGTAATGAAGATGTACACTTACCAGTACAGGTGGGCATCATCTAATCAGCTGAGGGTCTGAATAGAACAGAAAGGTGGAGGAAGGATGAATTTGCTGTCTTGACCTGAACTGGAATATTCATCTTTTCCTGTTCTTGGACATAAGTACACCTAGTTCTTGGCTTTTGGACTCAAATCAGACTTAACACTGTCAGCTTCTCGGTTCTCAGGCTTTTGGACTTGGAGTGAATTATGCTACGGTTAGATTAGTGCAAAAGTAATTGCGGTTTTGGGTTGTTTAGCTTTGGCGTTTACTATTGGAATACATTCTTAAATAAATGTGTTTATGTATACATCAGGCTTCCCTGGTGGCTCAGATGGGAAAGAATCTGCCTGCAATGCTTCATTTTAATGCACATTTCTCACTTTATGTTTTTTGCTAATGATGTATTACTTGCTGTTTATTTTATATTTATTTTAGACTACAGAAATGATGTCAGACAAAAAAGCAATATAAGTGATTTTCTTGTTTTTCAGTCACTAAGTCATGTCTGATTCCTTGTGATCCCATGGACTATAGCATGCCAGGCTTCTCTGTCCTTTACTATCTCCCTGAGTTTGCTCAAGCTCATGTCCATTGATTGATTCAGTGATGCCATCCAACATCTCACCCTCTGTCATCTCCCTCTCCTCTGCCTTCAGCGTTCCCAGAATCAGGGTCTTTCCCAACTAGTCGGCTCTTCACATCAGGTGGCCAAAGTATTGTAGCTTCAGCTTTAGCATTAGTCCTTCAGGTGAATATTCAGGGTTGATCTTTAGGACTGACTGGTTCGATCTCCTTGCTGTCTGAGGGACTCTCAAGAGTCTTCTCAAGAACAATGATTCAAAAGCATCAACTCTGGAAAAACTTTCCATGACTGCTAGAAAAACCACAGCTTTGACTATATGGACCCTGTTGACAAAGTGATGTCTCTGCTTTTTAATAAGCTGTCTCAGTTTGTCATAGCTTTCCTTCCAAGGAGCTAGCAAGTGTCTTAATTTCATGGCTACAGTCACTGTCTGCAGTGATTCTGGAGCCCAAGAAAATAAAGTCTGTCACTGTTTCTACTTTTCCCATCTATTTGCCATGAAGTGATGGGACCAGATACCATGATTTTAGTTTTTTGAATGTTGAGTTTTAAGCCAGCTTTTTCACTCTCCTCTTTCACCCTTGTCAAGAGGCTCTCTAGTTTCTCTTCACTTTCTGCCATTAGAGTGATATCATCTTCATATATGAGGTTGTTGATGTTTGATGTTTCCAATATTTTCTTATTTGAGTTCAAAATGGTTTGTAAAGCAGCAAAGACATCTCGCGACATCAACAACACATTTGGCCCAATAACTGCTAATTAACACACAGAGCAGTGGTGGTTAAAGAAGTTTTGCAAAGGAGACAAGAGCCTTGAAGATAAGGAGTGCAGTGGCTGGCCATCGGAAGTTGACAACAGCCAACTGAGAGGGTCATCGAAGCTGATCCTCTTACAATTACACGAGAAGTTCCTGAAGAAGTCAACGTCAACCATTCTACAGTTGTTCAGCCTTTGCAGCAAATTGGGAAGGTAGGAAAGCTCGATAAGTGGGTACCTCATGTGCTGGCTGAAAAAAAAATCATTGTTTTGAAGCATCATCTTCTCTTACTCAACACAACAACAAACCATTTCTCAATTGGATTGTGATGTGCAATGAAAGGTGGCTTCTACAGGACAACCAGCGGAGACCACCTCAGTGCTTGGACCTGTACGAAACTTCAAAGCACTTCCCAAAGACAAAAAACGGTCACGGTCGCTGTTTGGTGGCCTGCTGCCCATCTGATCTACTATGCAGCTTTCTGAATCCCAGGAAAACCATTACATCTGAGAAGCATCCTCAGCAAATTGATGAGATGCACTGAAAACTGCAGCACCTACAGCTGGCCTTGGTCAACAGAAAGGCCCAGTTCTTCTCCACAGCAATACCCAAACTGAGCGTTGCAGAACCAACAGTTCAAAAGTTGAACTAATAGGGCTATGAAGTTTGGACTCATCGCCGTATTCACCTGACCTCTCGCCAACCAACTACCGCTTCCTCAAGCATCTGAACAACTTCTTGCAGGGAAGATGCTTCCACAACCAGGAGGAGCAGGAAATGCCTTCCAAGACTTTGTCAAAACAAAGCACAGATTTTTTTAAAATTAATTAATTTTTTTTTACTTTACAATATTGTATTGGTTTTTGCCATACATTGACATGAATCCACCATGGGTGTACATGTGTTCCCCATCCTGAACCCTCCTCCCACCTCCCTCCCCATCCCATCCCTCTGGGTCATCCCAGTGCACCAGCCTTGAGCACCCTGTATCATGCATCAAGCCTGGACTGGCAATCCGTTTCACATGTGATAATTTACATGTTTCAATGCCATTCTCCCATATCCTGCCCTTGCCTTCTCCCACAGAGTCCAAAAGACTATTCTATACATCTGTGTCTCTTTTGCTGTCTCACATATGGGGTTATCGTTACCCTCTTTCTAAATTCCACATATATGTGTTAGTATACTGTATTGGTGTTTTTCCTCCTGGCTTACTTCAGTCTGTATAATCGGCTCCAGTTTCATCCACCTCATTAGAACTGATTCAAATGTATTCTTTTAAATGGCTGAATAATACTCCATTGTGTATATGTACCACAGCTTTCTTATCCATTCATCTGCTGATGGACATCTAGGTTGCTTCCGTGTCCTGGCTATTGTAAACAGTGCTGCGATGAACACTGGGGTACATGTGTCTCTTTCAGTTCTGGTTTCCTCGGTGTGTATGCCCAGCAGTGGGATTGCTGGGTCATATGGCAGTTCTATTTCCAGTTTTTTAAGGAATCTCCACACTGTTCTCCATAGTGGCTGTACTAGTTTGCATTCTCACCAACAGTGTAAGAGGGTTCCCTTTTCTCCACACCCTCTCCAGCATTTATTACTTGTAGACTTTTGGATAGCAGCCATTCTGACTGGCGTGAAATGGTACCTTGTTGTGGTTTTGATTTGCATTTCTCTGATAATGAGTGATGTTGAGCATGTTTTCATGTGTTTGTTAGCCATCTGTATGTCTTCTTTGCAGAAATGTCTATTTAGTTCTTTGGCCCACTTTTTGATTGGGTTGTTTATTTTTTTGGAATTGAGCTGCAGAAGTTGCTTGTATATTTTGAGATTAATTCTTTATCTGTTGCTTCGTTTGCTATTATTTTCTCCCATTCTGAAGACTGTCTTTTTACCTTGCTTATAGTTTCTTTTATTGTGCAGAAGCTTTTAATTTTAATTAGGTCCTGTTTGTTTATTTTTGCTTTTATTTCTAATATTCTGGGAGGTGAGTCATAGGGGATCCTGCTGTGATGTATGTCAGAGAGCGTTTTACCTATGTTTTCCTCTAGGAGTTTTATAGTTTCTGGTCTTACATTTAGATCTTTAATCCATTTTGAGTTTATTTTTGTGTATGGTGCTAGAAAGTGTTCTAGTTTCATTCTTTTACAAGTGGTTGACCAGTTTCCCCAGCACCACTTGTTAAAGAGATTGTCTTTTCTCCATTGTATATTCTTGCTTCCTTTGTCAAAGATAAGGTGTCCATAGGTGTGTGAATTTATCTCTGGGCTTTCTATTTTGTTCCATTGATCTATATTTCTGTCTTTGTACCAGTATCATACTGTCTTGATGACTGTGCCTTTGTAGTAGAGACTGAAGTCAGGTAGGTTGATTCCTCCAGTTCCATTCTTCTTTCTCAAGATTCAAAGCACAGATTTTTTATGCTACAGGAGTAAGCAAACTTAATTTCTCACTGGCAAAAATGTGTTGATTGTAATGGTTCGTATTTTGATTAATAAAGGTGTGTTTGAGTCTAGTTATAATGATTTAAAATTCATGGTCCAAAACTGTAATTACATTTGCGCCAACCTAATAGCAAGCTGGAATCAAGATTGCCGGGAGAAATATCAACAACCTCAGATATGCAGATGACAGCACCCTTATGGCAGAAAGTGAAGAAGAATTAAAAAGCCTCTTGATGAAAGTGAAAGTGGAAAGTGAAAAAGTTGGCTTAAAGCTCAACATTTAGAAAACAAAGATCATGGCATCCCATCACTTCATGGGAAATAGATGGGGAAACAGTGGAAACAGTGTCAGACTTTATTTTTGGGGGCTCCAAAATCACTGCAGATGGTGATTGCAGCCATGAAATTAAAAGACGCTTACTCCTTGGAAGAAAAGTTATGACCAACCTAGATAGCATATTCAAAAGCAGAGACATTACTTTGCCAACTAAGGTCCATCTAGTCAAGGCTATGGTTTTCCCAGTGGTCATGTATGAATGCAAGAGTTGGACTATGAAGAAGGCTGAGTGCTGAAGAATTGATGCTTTTGAACTGTGGTGTTGGAGAAGACTCTTGAGAGTCCCTTGGACTGCAAGGAGATCCAACCAGTCCATTCTGAAGGAGATCAATCCTGGGATTTCTTTGGAAGGAATGATGCTACAGCTGAAGCTCCAGTACTTTGGCCACCTCATGTAAAGAGTTGACTCATTGGAAAAGACTCTGATGCTGGGAGGGATTGAGGGCAGGAGGAGAAGGGGACGACAGAGGATGAGATGGCTGGATGGCATCACTGACTCGATGGACGTGAGTCTGAGTTAACTCCAGGAGTTGGTGATGGACAGGGAGGCCTGGCATGCTGTGATTCATGGGGTCACAAAGAGTTGGACACGACTGAGCGACTGGACTGAACTGAACTGAACTGAATAGCTTTCCTTGTTCTCTAGCTTGCAGACAACAGATAATGGGATTTCACAGCCTCCATAATCATGTGAACCAATTCCTGTTAAAAAAAAAATCTCCTCTTATGAATATATCTGTATATATCCTATTGGTTCTGTTTCTCTCTAGAACCTTGACTAATAAACTCATGTCATGTAACTTTTATTTTGACCATTAGTGCAGTTCAGTTCAGTCGCTCAGTTGTGTCCGACTCTTTGCAACCCCATGAGTCGCAGCACGCAGGCCTCCCTGTCCATCACCAACTCCCAGAGTTCAGACTCATGTCCATCGAATCAGTGATGCCATCGAGCCTATTGTATAAATCTTTATCCTCCATAAAAGTGTCGGTTTTTGGAGATCAGGATCTAGTATCTTATAAATATACCTCTTGCATTCCTCAGAGTTCCTAGATTTCAGAACAAATAGTAGGGATTATCCAATGCAGATAACTGGCCTATCCTGTCCAGTTTAAACTGTCGGCATTTGTTCTGGTTGGTCAGGGCCCACATTACTCCAGCTATTAAATATTTTAATATCACCCTCAAATGAATCTTTCCTTTTACATGTTTTTATGATAATTTTTTAACATTGAAAGAACTGTACATTGCATGTCCTTATTACCTAGTTTCTGCAATTCATATTTTGCGATATTTGCTTTAACATACATATATCCATCATTCCTCTAGGCATCCATCAATCCATCTTACTTTTTTTTTATGTTCTTAAAAGTAGGTTTCAGACTTTACCCTTAAGCACTTCTGCACATGCACCATTGATTAGAGTTTGACATTTGTTTACCGCTTGTTTTTTTTTTTAATAAGTCCTAAGCTAAATATATATTTTGTATTTGGAGTTTGACATATGGAATAATTAAGATTAACACAGTGATAGCTTGACCAATAAAAGACTGTTGTGAATAGTTGATATTTGAGTTAGGAATTTGTAGACTAAGATGAAATTTTGCTTATGATAACAAATAGAGATCCTCTTTATAATCTCACTTATCAGCAAAGTTTAATTGGAATAAATAGGAGAGAAAGTCAGATACATTCCAGGAGTCTGAGGTCTCAAGGTAAAGGCTGATTCGAATGGAAGCTCTCTAGTTTGTGATGAATCATGTAGATTTCCCAGCAAAGGTCAAGGGAATATTGATGAAGTCAGAGACAATTTCTGTTGTTTGAAAACTCAGTTTTTTGACCAGTGTTTCTATCAGGTTATGAAGCTAATATTCTCTCCATTGGTTGAAAAAGCTATGAAATCATTATGATAGTACATTTAGACAACTGTCTTGCTTCATCATACAGTTGGTCTGTGTAAATTCCTATGGTTCTAACTATTACTCCCATTTCAAAAATGTCATTTTTTGAGAATTACACAGTACGTACACCATTTTAAGTGCCTGTTAATATTAATATTCACACAAGGGAAGGGGGACATCATTTCTTGGATAACAGCTTGGTAAATTCTTGAAAAACTGATTATACGGTATCCATTATCCCAACATCTTGTATTAGTTAATACCCCTCCCCTCCTGTGAAGGCAGAACAGGGCTTCATTTTGAGTCATGATTATGGAGTTTTTCTTCTGCACGGGCATGCAAAAATATCAAAAGCAACTAAAGGAGCTGAAAGAATACGAAAAGCCTGCTATAGCAAGATTTAGCTGAGAACATCTAAAAATTGATTTGATTTGTGTTTTAGAGGAAAAACTTTATCCCTGGTCAGCTTGAAGTATTGCACTGTAAACTGATCCATCCTGCTGATTTTTCAAAGTCTGCAGAAGCCTGAGTGGCCTGTTACACAGTCTATCCAAGGGACATGGACTTGGTCATCCATGGCACAGAAGAGATCCGACCTCAAATCGAGATAAAGGTAAATACATGCTTCAAAGTGTACTTCCAAAGTGCCTTTCTAATCTTAAGGCAGTCTTGAGCATAAGATGTGTAGAGGCTCAGGTTAAAGAGGAAGATGTATGAGGAAGTAAGCCTAAGTCCCTACTGTTACCCAGGCCCACACTGTTATTTCCAGAACACTGTCAAAGTCTTCATGGAGGGAATTTTGTTGACACACAAATTCTGGAGTCACACAGTTCCTGGCACCTAGGAATTGCTCCAAATGTGGGACAAGTGTTTGCTGAATGAAAGTTCACTTTCAGTATGTAGGGCTGTGAGCAGAGGCTCACAACCAAGGTCCATCTTCCCTCTAGAAGTCTAGGTTCTAAAGGATCCATTCTTCCACAGAAAATACTTGACAACCAATAAAGACACACCATTACTCAGAGCAGCCCTGGGCATGTTACACCACAGTTGCAAATTTCTGTGCAATAAGTTTATATTGTAAATACCTGAAACAGGCTTAGTGTGGGAAAAATAGCATAGGCATAGCAACATATTTTCAGCCACAGCCTCAAGGAGGTAAGAGAGAGTGGTGAGGACTGTGGCAAACTAGAAATCACGTGCCCTGTCTAACGTGGGCAGCCCGTTCACCTCTAGTTGTTTCATGCCTTGTGAAAAGGCACACTCAGTACTGGGGTGTCCTAATTTTTCAAGAACAGCTGGAGTTTGGTTTGGAATTATTAATTTTTAAGATCTGAGAGGCTACCAGCATTTGGGATCTCAGGTTTCACTTTAATAAATATAAGGTCCTAGTTTCAAGTAGCAGGTGTCAGCATACAGGGAAGTGTAGTTAATTATTGCTGCTGCATAGAGGCAGCAAATTCCTACTTCATTCTCTTTTCTTTTTGTAGTGGATCTTTTTTTGTGCTGAATCCTGTCTAACAATTATAACTATGCCTTTTAGAGTTCAGAGTAATATAATCTCTTTGCTGGTTTATATTGATGGAGGAGGCTGAGTTTCCAATAATATGAATTCACAAAACAGAATAGTAGCTTACTTGGGACAGAATGACCAAACTCCTCGCCTAGGTTGGTGCATTAACCAGAATATGGTGTCTATACACATCCAGTTGAATTTCACATCTGTTAGGCTATTCTTCGCAAACCTCAAAGAACATGTGTTAGATAAAGTTATCATTCTAAAATTTCTCTAGGGCTTGCAGTGTTATACATGAAGTAAAATTGTACTAATTACACTTTGGGGAAACTGACATTGTCCCTCTTCCATGCTTCCAGATATGAGATATCTGATGACTGGGGGAAAGGCATTAAAAATTGCTAGTGAGAATGGCTGGACTGAAGACACACCAGGTATAGGAAAACATTTGAGAAATACAGATTCTCCTCTGAAGCCCACTAGTTAGTTCCCAGGTTTGGTTTGTCTCTGATTCCTCTGTTGGTTCCTTAGAACTATAAATCCGGTTCTTCTCTCTCTATTGGCAGGCATATTCTCTAAGAAGACATTTGAGGTTCAAACACCTTAATGTTGAATTTCAGGCAACTTCTCAGCTCAGTGAGGAAGAAACATCAGGGCAGTGTATTGCTTTAAGGGCATTTGAATACACAAGATACCATGATTTTTCCTGACAACACAGGGCAGATGGGTTTTGCCTACTCATAGGAAATGTGTCCTCTATGTTGAACCACAGACTGGAGTGGTGAGTAGGAAGAAAACTACAAAGCTCAGTGTTCATGCCTTTGCCGTGATGTAGACAGGATAGGGGACAGTGCCCAGAGAGCAGGAATCGATGCTTGGGGGCTGGAAAGGCACGTGGTCATCGTCCCCGTGTGGCAGAAATTCACAGGAAGGACCCGATCTTTCCTAGATCAGGCTGGCGTTGGGAATGCAACTGAAATCAGAGCACTTGGTTCAAAGACCAAGACTGGGAAATAAGGTGAAATTAGCTGGAGTTATGGAGGTTGTTTTAATGTAGCACCTCAGGTGGTGCAGTGGTAAAAAATCCCTCCTGCGAATGCAGGAGATGCAGGAGACCTGGATTCCATTCCTGGGATGGAAAGATCCCCTGGAGAAGGAAATGGCAACCCACTCTGGTATTCTTGCTTGGGAAATCCCAAGGACAGAAGAGCCTTGCGGGCTACAGTCTGTAGGGTCACAAAGAGTTAGACACAGCTGAACACAACACACAGAGCACAAATGGATTTATAGTTCTGAGGAGGTTTAGTATTGGCTTCTATTGGCCAATATCTGAAAGTTACTGTAGAGATTGAATTGTGTTTCCTTGAGAGAGATGTTCTTCTTAAATCCCAGTAACCTGGGATCATGACCTTATTTGGAAATAAGGTTTTAGCAGGTGTGATTAAATTAAGGATCTCAAGGCATATGATCCTGGATTTAGGATGGGTTCTAAATCCAATGACTGATATTCTTTTGAGAGAAGGGAAAGGAAATCTGAGACACAGAGAAAAGAAAGACATGTGAAGATGGAGGCTTCCTGGTGGCTCAGATAATAAAGACTCTGTCTATAATGCAGGAAACCCAGGTTCAATCTCTAGGTTGGGAAGACCCTGGAGAAGGGAATGGCAACCCACTCCAGTATTCTTGCCTGGAGAATCCTTGGGACAGAGAAGCCTGGTGAGCTACAGTCCATTGGATCACAGAGTCAGACATGACTGAATGAGTAACACACACTTTCAAGTCAAGTAACACCAAGAGCTACTTCCACACTAGAGCCTAGGAGAGGGCGTGGAACAGATTCAGAGGCTCCAGCGGGGAGCTAACCCTGCCAGCATCTTGATTTTGGATTTCTAGTCTCCAGAAGTGGGAGAGAATAAATATCTGTTGTTTTAAGCCACATGGTTTGTAGTATAGCCCTAGGAAGCTAATAAGGGCTTCTCAGGTGGTGTTAGTAGCAAAGAATCTGCCTGCTAATACAGGAAATACAAAAAAGAGATGGGTTCCATCCCTGGGTTGGGAAGATCCCCTGGAGGAGGAAACGACAACCCACTCCAGTATTCTTGCCTGGATAATCCCCTGGAGAGAGGAGCCTGGTGGGCTACAGTCCATAGGATCACAAAGAATTGGACATGACTGAAGCAACTTAGCATGCACACAGGAAGCTAATACAGTTACCCCTTGCCTGACCTCTGACATTGTTCGCCAGATGTTGTTTTCCAGCTAATGTGAAGTATTTGCTTTAATCACCTTTAATTTCCCTTTCTTCTTTTATTCACAGTAAAATGTATTTTTTGAGCTCTAGTAATGAATTAAAAATTAAAGTTCTATGGTTATAGTAAAAAAAAAATCAGTGTCTAGATTTAGAGCTGGTCATTAACTGGAAAACATAAATAATTAAATCTTCATTCTAAAATTAACCTCAGTATTCACTCAAAAATTATTTTTTTATTAATTCATCATTCTTCAACCCATTTCAATCAAATATTTACCAAATGCTTGTACTATGCTAGACATTATCCTTCTACCTACTTGGAAATACATGATGAATAAGAAGGACAGAGTGTCCGCCTTCTTTGCATATACATTTTGATGATCTAGGTAGGAAATAAACAATTAATCAAATGAAAAATTATAGGCTGTAATAAATATTGTTGGTGACATCTCCATTTATTTTCTTATAGTCCCTGGTATTAGTACATTTTGATTCTTGATTATAATGATGACTGCTTGCCGAATAGAATGAAAGGAGAGTTTAAAAGAAAGCTATTTAAACTAAATCACATTCTTTGCAGGACCTCTTTTGGATTTCACCTCTGTCATGCCTGGTTATGTCTATATTTCAGGTTGAATTCATAATAATGGAGAATCAAAGCTATTTAATTCACAACACAGCATTGTTTCGTCACTTGATACATAATTGAAACTAGATAACCTCAGTGGCAGCCCCAAAGCTTAGATGTCAGAAAGATGTTAATATCCTTTCTCTTCTGATGGAAATCAAGAAGGAAAGAGCTAAAAAGTTGATTCAGTGTTATACGGACTGTACAGAAATGTTAATATAATGGAGACTTCATGTTGAAGAGCTAAGGTAGCACAAAAGCTCAAGAGTGAAAGCAATTTATATAGAGATATCAAAGTTCATTATTTTCATACCATTTTTTTCCATCTGCCCTACATGGAGTCGGGCTTACCTGATAGCTCAGTTAGAAAGAAAGCTGAGCGCTGAAGAATTGATGCTTTCGAACTGTGGTGTTGGAGAATACTCTTGAGAGTCCCTTGGACTGCATGGAGATCCAACCAGTCAATCCTAAAGAAAATCAGTCTGGAATATTCATTGGAAGGACTGATGCTGAAGCTGAAGCTCCAATACTTTGGCCACCTGATGCGAAGAACTGACTCACTGGAAAAGACCCTGATGCTGGGCAAGATTGAAGTCAGGAGAAGAAGGAGATGACAGAGGGTAAGATGGATGGCATCACCAACTTGATGGACATGAGTTTGAGCAAGCTCTGGGAGTTGGTGATGGACAGGGAAGCCTGGAGTGCTGCAGTCCATGGGGTTGCAGAGTCAGACACAACTGTGCCATTGAACTGAACTGAACTGAATACATGGAGTAACTGAGCTATTCTGTTACTCACAATACAGACTAACTTTAGTTTCATTTGAGGTGTGATGGATACCAAAACATTATGAGACAAGACTTACCCCTCACCCCCTGCTGGCCCAGATATGAAGAGTTTGCAATGGAAATGGAGAGGGATTCTGTCCTATAACTCTTAGATGCTTTACAAGGTCAGAAAACTTTTAAAAGAGGGCCAGAGGATTCTGTAAAAAGGAAGAATCTTGGCCAGAGTAGTCGTGCTCTTATGAAGCTCTTGAACCATGCTAGGGAAAAAGGATAGGGTGCAGTTACACCAACTCCCACTGCAGTGAGAAGGGCTTTCAGAGGCCTCTGGGGAACATTGGGAGGCAGAGAGGATGCTATCTTCTTGAGAAACCTCCAAACAAGGGAAAGTTTGACTTGGCTGCTTTAAGACCCAGGACAGTCAATGGTATAGTGTTGAGAACAGTCCAAGAGTTTATTGAGTCAAAGGATGCATGAGTATTTCCCAGGCAGTTGTGGCCCACACTACAGAGACAATCAGAAAGGGATCAACCCTAATTCTCTTCTGTGAAGTCTGCAAATTGCAGGGAAGTCTCTGTATAAAGAGGCTGGATTTACCAAATACCCAGGAACTGAAAAAGTATCTATCTTAGTTCAAGGAAATGCAGAGAGGAAACTCCAAGGAGCCTCAAGAACACCCTGTTAAACTCACTCAGATGTAACATCTTCAGAACCAGAAAGGAAGAACTTACCAAGCCCCAGTCTGTTCTAGACTTATCCCTCTAAATTGTCCTACCATTCTTTCCTTATAGCTCAGTTGGTAAAGAATCTGCCTGCAATGCAGGAGACCCTGGTTCAATTCCTGGGTTGGGAATATATGTTGGAGAAGGGATAGGCTACCCACTCCAGAATTCTTGGGCTTCCCTTGTGGCTCAGCTGGTAAAGAATCTGCCTGCACAAAGGTGGGATGATTTGAAAGAATAGCATTGAAACATGTGTATTACCATATGTGAAATAAATCGCCAGTCCAGGTTCGATGCATGAGACAGGGCTGATGCCCTGAGCAGGGCTGGTATACTGGGATGACCCTGAGGGATGGGATGGGGAGGGAGGTGGGAGGTGGGTTCAGGATGGGGGACACATGTACACCCATGGCTGATTCATATCAATGTATGGCAAAATCCACTACAATACTTTAAAGTAATTAGCCTCCAATTCAAATAAACAAATTAATTTTAAAAATATTAAAAAAAAAAAAAAGAATCTGCCTGCAATGTGGGAGACACCTGGATTCGATCCCTGGGTTGGGAAGATCCCTTGGAGAAGTGAAAGGCTACCCCCTCCAGTATTCTGGCCTGGAGAATTCCATGAACTGTATAGTCCATGGGGTCATAAAGAGTCAGACACAACTGAGCGACTTTTGCTTTCATCCTAGGTAGCATGCAAGTGCAGTTAGAGGTAGGGGTAGATAGTGAGCAGGAAGATGAGAGAAGAAAACCAGGCATTCTTTTCATTCAGGTTTCAGATCTCAGGAGAAGAGTAGGTTTAAACTGAGATTAGATTTTTTTTTTTTTGTAGGGGAATGAAAAACCTAAATTTTGATTTGAGGCTATTTGCAGTCTATGGTAACTCTAAAACTGTCTGTTACCTGAGAGTGAGTAGAAGATTCACAGATCTTCAAAAATTTTCTTACAGGGACATACGAAGAGTAAATTTTCCAATAAGAAAAGTTTAAAGAGATGCATGGAGAGAGAATTATTGATGCATTTTGATCACAGATCCACATCATACTTACTTAACATACTGGATACACTTCATTGTTGAAATATTTTCTTTAAAAAAAAATTTTTTTTAATTTTATTTATTTATATTTTTTAACACCCAAAATATTCTGTATTGGGGTATAGCTATTTAACAGTGTCTTGATAGTTTCAGGTGAACAGTGAAGGAACTCAGCTGTACATATACATGTATCCATTCTGTCCCCCAACACCCCTTCCCATCCAGGCTGGCACATAACATTGAGCAGAGTTCCATGTGGTATACAACAGGTTTTTGTTGGTTATCCATTTTACATATAGCAGAGTGTACATGACCTTCCCAATGATTGCTGTACTCAGAATGCATATCTTGCTGCATATGTTTTCTTGGAGATAGGAACGGGGTATAGAGCCCCGTTTTACTTTCCAAGGCAATAGCACTCTTTTGGAATTGCAATTTACCTTTTGCAGCCAATGGACTTCTAAATTCTTAACTATAACCCAGACAAAGAACGATCTCCACAGGTGAACTTTTTATCATATAATCTGAATGTTCCAGCATTTTAAAAAATCCTCAGTTCAGTTCAGTTCAGTCACTCAGTCGTGTCCAACTCTTTGTCACCCCATGAATTGCAGCACGCCAGGCCTCCCTGTCCATCACCAACTCCCGGAGTTCACTCAGATTCGTGTCCATCGAGTCAGTGATGCCATCCAGCCATCTCATCCTCGGTCGTCCCCTTCTCCTCCTGCCCCCAATCCCTCCCAGCATCAAAGTCTTTTCCAATGAGTCAACTCTTCGCATGAGGTGGCCAAAGTACTGGAGTTTCAGCTTTAGCATCATTTCTTCCAAAGAAATCCCAGGATTGATCTCCTTCAGAATGGACTGGTTGGATCTCCTTGCAGTCCAAGGGACTCTCAAGAGCCTTCTCCAACATCACAGTTCAAAAGCATCAATTATTTGGCACTCAGCCTTCTTCACAGTCCAACTCTCACATCCATACATGACTACTGGAAAAACCATAGCCTTGACTAGACAGACCTTAGTCGGCAAAGTAATGTCTCTGCTTTTGAATATGCTATCTAGGTTGGTCATGACTTTTCTTCCATGGAGTAAGTGTCTTTTAATTTTATGGCTGCAATCACCATCTGCAGTGATTTTGGAGCCCCCCAAAATAAAGTCTGACACTGTTTCCACTGTTTCCCCATCTATTTCCCATGAAGTGATGGGACCAGATGCCTGGCATGTCACACAAAAAAAAAAACAAAAAAAAAACAAAAAAAAGCACACTCCTTCCACACTCTTTTCTGATTCTGATTTTCATTTAAATTCAGGAGAAATTATCTTGGCAATCTGAAGGAATTGTACTCCCTCTCTCTTTGGATCAAAATAAGTACAAATTATTTCTTTTCCATGGAGAAAACCAACACAGGTTTTCCCCTCTTTTTAGCTATTTGGCTTTGTTATAGATAGAATTCTGAGATTTAAATCATTGCAAATTCATTTTCTTTAATTTTTTGTGACATTTAAAAAAAAGTTTTTTTGAGAAACAGTCATAGTTAAAAATGCAGTCATCTCATTAAAACATAACATTAAATGAAGTGTGTTAGTACTCTGACAATATAAATCTCCAAATGAGTCATAAAATATATGCTAATATGTACAGTGTTTATACTCAAGTTCTTTCTGTTCTGTCACTTATGAGGCCAGAAGCACCATTGTTAAAGAGGAATTGCAGGATGATGATGTGATTGGTCCACTGTGAGGGGCTAGCCTATATTTGTACATATCAGCCATATCAGATTGGAAGGACATTCCAATTATTTTAATCACACGACATGTTTGAAAATCTTTAATTATTATTAATATGCATATTGGTTCCTTAAGTGAGTCTGGAGGAGTTGTCTTATTGCTCTTTCAAAAAATGAATCAGATGCAAACTATTATATAGAGAACAGATAAACAACAAGGTCCTACTGTATAGCACAGGGAACTATTTTGATATCTTGTGATAAACCATATTGGAAAAGAATATATATATAACTGAATTACTTTACTATACAGCAGAAATTAAGACAACATTGTAAACCAACTATACTGAATTTACATATAAAAATGAATTATTCCCATCAAGATACTTTCCTCTTTATTTTAGTACAGTGAATTCTTGGTAAAGTTCAGATAATAAAAAGAAACGATCTATTTCAAGTATATTTTAACTAGGGATAGTCTGTGAGAATGAAACTGCCAGGACATGGCAGTCCTTCCCCATCTGAGCAGCCCTGGTGACCTGCATTCTGCTTCTTTCACTATCATGATCAATATGATAAAGGAATCAAACTTTTATACTTTAAAGACAGCATGAAACATGGGCCTGATCACACTAGAATAATGATATTTTTTCTGTTTTTATTTTAATAAATTTTTTGGTGGAATTTGATTAAGAAACAAGTCATCCATAAGGTAAGTGAACTGTATAAAAGCAAAAGTATGAAATTCTCCTTTTTTAAAAAAATAGAGAGCTATTTATATTAATCACTTTAATCCATTACTAAACTATAAGGAGTGGAGTGCTGCAAGTTAGCTGCTCATCCACAGAAAAGTAGCAATTCCAAGCTAATTAAAGAAGGTTTTCAATTTTGGTCCAGTGAATACACTTAAAAGTTATGTCATATTTATCAAGTGAACATAATTTAATATGATAATTCAAAGAGAACTAGTTGAAAAGAAACTATTGTAGTAATTATCTGGGAGGCATATTCAATAAAAGCAGTTTAAAAAGTTAATTTATCTTGATTTTATGAGAAAATGATTCTTGTTTTCAGAGTTGATAATTATTGTGAAAAGGCTTCCTAAAGTTTTTGTACATTTAGAAAAGATTGATGACTTTAAGGCAAAATTATTTGTTTTCACTGTAGCTGAAGGAAAAATTTGTGCATGCTCTGAAATAATTTTGCAGCCGTAGCTTGCTTCAAAATCAGGCATTCAGAGCACATACATTTTGAAAACTAAGATTCATTTTTGTGTTACAAACTGATGTGGCAAGTTTCTAAAAATAAAATGTACAAAATGTTTTAAAATTCTTCTCTCTAGCTTTAAGTGTGTTATAATATATGTATGAAGATTTCACTCTGATGCCCTAAAAATCACCATTATTTTTCATATATTTGTGTCTTTTACATTGTGAATTATATCTTTAGATGTTTTGGTGAAAATATTTTGTTTTTCAAAGTTTTTACAATCTTGAAATTTGTTATTAAACTTAATTATTTAGAAGATTTTAGTGAAAGTGCTGCCCTCTTAGAGACAATAGCTTAGAGAAAATGGCATGAGTATATTTTCCTTGCTATGTGATACTAACTCATCAAGAAATGTTTAAAAACTGTAGATATGTCTTAATTACACCATAAGATTAAATGTGAATTCCCTCATTTTCACATCAAGTAAGTTGTTCTTAATCTTATTTTGAGCTTTGTGGGGGCAGCATCCATTGCTATTTATCTTTGCTGAATTTAGCATCAAGTTTTGTGTATAGTAGATTCTCAATAAATTTAATTGAACAAAAGGAATTTAAGTGTTTGCTTAATTTGATGCTTTAGGTTATTGAGTCGGAAGTATTACTCTTGGTTTGATTAGTAACTATGTTTCAAGGTGTTACCCAGCGCATAATATTCTTTCTTCCATCCATTCAAAGAAGATTCATTGGTCACTTCTTACGGGCCAGGAGCTGTCCTAGGTCCTGAGAATAGAGCTGTAAGCAAACAAACAAACAAAAAAGACATGGCCATTGCTCTGAGGAACTTGATAATCTGGTGGGAAAAGGTAGAAATAATAAGTTATAATCATAGAAGATAAGTTTTGAACACTTGTTATGTAACAGCCACTGTACTAAGTACTCTTCATATATTATATCATTTTACTCTTAAACTTAGAAGTTCCATTAATTTATTTAATGAATTATTTTCAATTATTTTGTGCTAGACACTATTTCTATAGTGTTTTAGAAAAAAAAATAGCATAGTCTAGGGGAGAATGGACAGGAAACGTGATCTTTTTTAATGGAAGAATTGGGGAAGGTGACTCTCAGGAGGCCATATGCCAGGAGAAGTGATAGAGTGACCCTTGAGTAGATGTGGAGGTAGCATAGTCCAGAAAGAGGAAAAAGAAATGCTATCATATGGAAAGGGAAATGAGCTTGTTTTGCTCAACAAATTGACAGAATGCATTTGAAGCTCCAGTAAATCACTGAGGGACAGGATTTGGGTTACAGGGTGGAGAGAGTAGTGAAGTGTATAAGGTTAGAGGTCAAGATCAGATAATGTAGGGTCTTATAGATGATAACAGGAAGTTTATATTTTATTTTAAATGTGATAGGAAACCTTAGCGATCTTGACCTGGGGAGTAGTGAAGTGTATAAGGTTAGAGGTCAAGACCAGATAATGTAGGGTCTTGTAGATGATAACAGGAAGTTTATATTTTATTTTAAATATGATAGAAAACCTTAGCGATCTTGACCTGGGGAGTTTTGTGATCTCATTTATATTTTCAAAAGCCTTCTCTGGCTAACTTCCCTTTCCAATATTCCATATGCCTTAGTTCATTCAGACATGCATTTCTTCACCCCATTATTTTTTCTTTTCTTCCTTTTACTTTCATTAAAGAGATATATGCATATGTTTATAAACTGAAAAGAATTCAGTGATTACATCTAATACTCACTTAAGCCATCTGAATAGAAAGAATTTGGTTTTGTTTTGAAAATTCTCCTGTCATGAAATGAAACAATTACCTTATGTCAAGGACAGATTTTCTTTTTTCTGTCTTGAGAGACTTAATCAAGGATTCCTGATTCCAAATGGCATTAGTGTCATTGTTCATAAAAATCAACGGGAAACTCATTCTTTAGTTGCTTAGGGAACCAAACTCTTTTCCTTTAAGTCACCATGAGTTTTCAGATTTCCTCCTGCCAGGTGGAGGAAAGTCACTCTGTGACTTGAAACAGAGTTCCAAAGCCACACATTTGCCCAGATGTGATCAGAGAAGGAGCTAGAATCTTACTTTGAGAATAATTGAAGGGAAAGTAAAAAATCAAAAATAATAACAAAGAGTTAAGAGGAAATGAAGCAGAGGTCTCAATTAGAGGGCAGCCAGAAGGTGGAAGAGGGCAGTGCCCAAGAGGAGAGCAAAATGAGACAGGAAGCAAGCTACATGCTGACCGCAAGAACTGCAAAAGAAATGTGTATTGGAAAGAGGATTTTTTTCCTGAAAAGATGAAAATCAAAACCACAGAATATTTCATCGTTGATAATGGAAATACTAAGGTCATGAACAGAAAGGAAATTTTACTGACAAAAGATTTCATTATAAACTGCAAGAAACCAGATAATCAACAATAAATGTACAAGGAAGTCATAATAAAACTGGTCAGAATTTTTGCAAAAGTAAAATTGAGATTTCAAGCAGGGTTTTATTCGTAAATGGAGGCAGTTCCACTAATTATACTTCGGCTTTAACACTTCATCTGTTCCAAGTATTTATGTTTCACCCTGTATTTTCTTTAAAGGTGAATTTTATATTCACTTTTGCAATGTGAAATATCCTCATTTGTTTAATGTGTTCTTATCTCTTTGAATCATATAAGCTCTGATTCAATTAGGTAGATGTGACTCCTGGATTGCCTTCAGATTTATGGAGACATATTTATCATTTTTAGAACAAATCAGATAAAGAAAGGTCTGCTCAATGAAATACAGTAATTTATCATTTTCAGGAGAGGGGAATTTTGTTTGCTATTTTATTACTGCTGTAATTCCAAATTATCTTACAGGTGTTTTAGAAATCTGTCTAGATCTGATAAGTTCTTTCTATTTGGAATAAATTGATTCTCTCCTCCCAGAGAGGATAACCACCATATGCCGACTGCTCTCAGAGATCAGTAAACCCTGGGAATATAAATGTGAGCTGCAATGTACTGTTGAATTTAGCAGAAGTAGGAGCATCCTCAAAAGTAGATTGTTTTCTAATGAGCAGATGGTTATTAGTCATTACTTTAGACCTTGGGCTAATCCTAGAGGAGGCTATTAGCAGGTAATGGATTAAATAAGGTGAGTCATATTAATAAAGTTTCTTTAATATGAAAGAAGAAAAATAGCCCATCATAGATCAACCTTTGTCAAATCTTTATGTAGCACATGGAATGCTCTTGAAAGAGACTGAGCCATAAACTTTCTTTTTGATTAAATGTGAAAGACTCTGGGTTGCTTTTCTCTTCATTGGAAACACACTCTCAGATCTGAAAATGAAAATTTAGAGCTGAAAAGTTGTGGCTGATGAAGACACTAATGCTCTGGGAGGGTGATGTCTTGTCTGAAGTCTTATACCTCATTGATGTTACTTTGGAATGAAAACCTGTGTCTCTGAAATATATTCTGTGCTTTTGCTTGTTGACCTTTGATTATCTTTTTCTCTTTGCATTAGTATTTTAGCCTCCTGAACCTTATCATCATAGGTGCCAAGGTTGAAAATGCCAATTTGAAAGTGTACGTTCAGTGTTACATGAAAAGAGCAATAATGAGTGCCAGAGGCTTTCCAGGTGGTGCAGTGGTAAAGAATCTGCCTGCCAAGGCAGGAGACCCAAGAGATGCAGGAAGTTTGATCTCTGGGTCAGGAAGATCCCCTGGATTAGGAAATGGCAACCCACTCCAGGATTCTTGCCTGGGAAATCCCATGGACAGAGGAGCCTGGCGGAGTGAAGTCCACGGAGTTGCAGAGTCGGACACAACTGAGCAACTGAGCACAAGATGCCTCACATTCTACAGCAATTGTGGGGAAGAGAGGGATAAGGAAACTGAGAGGTCTGCAAGTCGATTAATGCTATTAAGTATTTTGAAAAAAGGAGGGTGTGATAGACACATGGTTATATGTGTTTATTCCCTTTGCTTTTCAAATAGAAAAATATCTCCTTTCCTCTCAAATATTTACAATGAGCAACAATTAAAAAGATGTTGACAGGCAGTTGTTGGCAAGTTCACTGAAGTCTTAAGAATCTTCTCTGTATTCATTTTTTTGGGGGGTTTTGAATAATCATGCATAGTCATTGACTCTCTTAAATCCATCCCATCCCTTATTTAAGTTAACTTTTATTTCTAGATGTTAGCATTATAGTTGTTTGCCTGTTTCCCGGATGTAACTCTCACTGAAGGCCCCATTTGCAAGGCTAAGCTGAGCCATCATGACCTGTCTGGGGAGCTACAAAAGAGGATAGTACTCCAACAGCCCAGCATTGCTTAAAGAAGCCAGAGCAGTAGAAGCTCAAGGGATTTTGCCCAGAACAGAGCATGTGCTCTGTGTTTAGCCCCACAGCTCGTTATCAGACAGACACCCCCTGACTGTGAGCAATTTTTGTTCCTTGAGGCCTGCTGATACTGGCTATGGTTCTGTCATTGATTTGAACATAATCTGCGTGTTGCATCTTTATTGGATTGCCATGATTCATTTAAAAGGAAATGTTTTTGATCCTTGCTGACTGGCTTTCACAGTGGGGTGGGGTGGGTAGGGGATTGGTGAGCAACCTAGAAAAGAAAATACTTTCAACGTTGCTCTTGAGTTTATGGCTGGAAGGGAGGACGGCTAAAACACATTAGTCCTTTCGCTATTCAGACGTTTGACTTCTTCAGCTAGGGGGCCTGGACACATGATCCATTTTCTGTTTCCTGTCCAGCATCTATTTGATGCAATATGCTCCATGTCTCTTTTCATTAACTGAGACCTATATGATGTCAGTTGAGAAAAACAATAGCTGATGTTATGAAATAGGCACAGTGGCATGACAAAGATCTGTTACAAAGGCCTTTTACTTTGTTCCATTGTATGTTTACTATTGTGTTTTATGCCTGCAGCCTGGCTGTATTGAAAGAAAATATTTCAGCTGGGCCCTGCTGGTTTTTTTTTTTTTTCACTTGCCTTTGAAATGCTGGATAACAGTGAGCTCCAGTAATGGCAAACTCCTGACATTAACAAATGTGGGACAAGTAACCCCATCGAGGCACATAACAGTCATCATGCAAACACTCTACTTAAGACCAAACCTACAAATGGAAGCATAATCTGCTCTGGGGGTACGTGAGGTTTAGATTAACTTTAATGTCACAGATAAAGTACCCTTGATGATGACTGTAAATTATATCCTGGAATGAAGTGAGCATGCATGCTCAGTTGCTCAGTCGTGTCCGACTCTACAACTCTATGGACTGTAGCCTACATGTCCATGGGATTCTCCAGACAAGAATACTGGAGTGGGTTGCCATTTCCTCTTCCACGGCATTTTCCCAGCCCAGGGATCAAACCCATGTCTCCTGCATCTCTTGCATTGGCAGGTGGATTTCTTTACCACTGAGACACCTGGGAAGCCCACAGTGAAATGTGAGGTGCTGCCATGTTAGAGAACCCCAGCAGATTTGATTCTGAAGTGGGCGAGGTGACACTGTGTGCTTAAGAAAAGAGGAGGAAGATGAAGCTTTGTTGTTAATTCAAGTTGAAATGTGTATGGAATTTCAAGACTCAGAAGACTAGCACTCTTTCACCTTGCTGCTGCTGCTGCTGCTGCTAAGTTGCTTCAGTCGTGTCCAACTCTGTGCGACCCCATAGACAGCAGCCCACCAGGCTCCTCCGTCCCTGGGATTCTCCAGGCAAGAACACTGGAGTGGGTTGCCATTTCCTTCTCCAATTCATGAAAGTGAACAGTGAAAGTGAAGTTGCTCAGTCGTGTCCGACTTTTTGCGACTCCATAGACTGCAGCCTACAAGGCTCCTCCATCCATGGGATTTTCCAGGCAACAGTACTGGACTGGGGTGCCATTGCCTTCTCCATTTCACCTTGCTAGTGCATCTTAAGACCAGATAATACTTTATCCCGTGGTTGCTTGGAGAATTTGAGATTAGTGCCCTACTGCTGTGTTGTATTAATGAAAGAGATGATAAGAAAACCTAACATTATGGCTAGTCTCAACAATGCTAACAAAACAAAATTAGAACCTGATAAATAGTTTGAGGGGAGTTACAGAGCTGAAAAAAAGATCCCAGCTTTAATGAGCTACACTAATTGATGGAACTCTGATTTGTGTTGCTTTTAGCAACTGTATTTAATTGCCAAATTAATTGATAAGTACTATCATGGATTACAAATGCATTATCCATGCACAACCATAGCATGCATAAAGAAAGTAACTACTAAAAAAGTTCTACACCTTAAATTTATATTACAGTTATAGAAAGTTCTAAGACAGCATGATAAGCAATTACTTGTTAAGGACCAACAATTGACATCACTACTTAAGAGCATGAATGCATTCTAAAGCCATGTAATTAACAATATTAACCTTATTAGCATTTTTTCTCCTTAACTTTTGGAGGGGTGTAGAAAATTTTCCTAAGTGTCAATTTTTTAAAAGGAAAATCTGGATATTCCTTAACATTAAAAACAATAAGCTCCTAACAGATCATAGCCAGTGTGTACTAACAACTCAGGTTTCACAACTGCTCAACAGCTGCTTCCATATTATACAATTCATTCAAAATCCCTTTAGGGGAGGGTCACTTAATCCCCTTAGTGTTTGATCTGTAGATCATTGTGTTTAAACATGTGGGTCTATTATTAGCAAAAACTACACACAAACTTTAAACATCATTCGAAGGGTTAAAATTTTTGTCATGTTTCACTCATGATGTGTTTAGTAAGCAGTCATTCCAAACTCTGCATTTTTTGTAAAACTAGTCCATGAATGAAGATTTTAAAAGTGTTAGTTGTCTTGTTTCTATGGAAACCAGCAGTAATCTACACTGATTACTGAACTCAAGGAAAGTAGAATCAGAAGGTACCATTATGAAGAAGACACCTCTATAAACTATAAAGGTAAATTAGCTGCCAGAAGTAACTGTTTTATGTTCAGTTTATTATCTGTATAAAGTATCCTTCTGTACATAAAGCTCAGTTTATGGGCAATGAGGTACTAAAAGGCTACTTTCCCTTTTCCCAGAAAATGCTTCTATTGAGGCATGAGTGTGTGTGTGTGTGTGACTATTTGTATGAGTAAAATAGTACCAACCTGATAGTTTTTAAAAATTGCAGATACCAGTAATGGTCCACTGTATCACTGGTCCAGGGATATAGCATGAGCATGGCTACTTTCCTGTGAATGGCTTTGACACTGACCTGGGGCTGGCTATTCCACAGGATACTCTCCTGAGTTCACTGACAACAAAAGGCTTAGATGTAGAAAACCTTTATTTATGCGCCTGTGCTGGGGAAAACAGGACAAAATGGAAATAATCAGAAAATAAGCATCTAACCAGTTCATTTAAGGTCAAGTACATCAAAATTTAAGCAACTGTTATGGATAATTTATTTTAGTTTCCTTAATAGGGAAGAAATTAGAGGGACAGATCTAGGGATTTTGAGAAATCAATCCCATTTCTAAACCTTGGTTGTAGAGACATCATTATTATGTAAGTGACTCTATTCTTAAATATTTATGACATGGTTTCCATAGCAAACATGATTTCAGGACAGTAGACTCTTCTATTTGAAAATAGACATGAACTTTAAGGCTTCTCAGAATTTTGTGGTAGAAAATTCTATATAGGCAAATAATAAGCCTGTGGCTCTTAAGCAGTATTCATTAACTATGCTTTAGTTATCCAGAAGTGGCCTCTTGGTTGTCTATGAACCCCTAAAACCATATGTAAAGTTTTGTCTAGGATGAGGCTGTATAAGTTTCGGCAGTTCACCAAGATTTATGTAACTGTTTCTTACCCTGTGACTTAGCTGGTAAGGAATCTGCCTGCAATGAGGGTGATCTAGGTTCAATCCCTGGCTTGAGAAGATCTCCTGAGGAAGGGAAAGACTACCCACTCCAGTATTCTGGCCTGGAGAATTCCGTATAGTCCATGGGGTCGTAAAGAGTTGGACATGACTGAGTGACTTTTTTCACATACTTATGTAACTGGTAGGTAAAATTAAATAGCAGCCACAGATTTTAATGGCTGGTTCAAGAAACCCTGGAGATCCTTAAGACCTTCCACAGGAGTCCAGAGTTCAAAACTGTTTATGTAATAATGCCAAGACATTTTTTGCCTTTCACTATGGCATGGTACACAATTGAGGGTGGGTAAAAGTGATATCCCTCAGCCCCTCAAACCACTTAGGTGAAACTATGCTACTATCCATGTATTTTTCACTGTCATGCAATAACAGTTTTAAAAGAGCCATTTCAATTTATAAGTGATGAAGCATAAAGTTAATTTTATTGACATATACCTCTGAGTATATGTCTTCTTAATATTCTGTGCAATAAAATGAGAAGTGGGCATTATTTGTGATGATATGGAAGTATGATGGTGGTCACAAAGAACATTTGTACAGTTATTTGAAAATAGAAAGGAGCGTGATTAGATGCCTTTCCCCCCACAAAGCACCATTCTTTCTTTAAAGAATGAATGACAAACTTATAGTTATTCAGATTATGGTATTTGAGACATATTCTCTGAAAAGTGAATGAAATGATCCTGTTAAAGGAAAACAGCTGAAAGTATGTGTTTATGTGTGTACTCATTCATGTCCGACTTTTTGTAATCCCATGGACTGTAGCCCAACAGGCTCCTCTGTCCATGGAATTCTCCAGGCAAGAATACTAGACTGGATTGACATATCCTTCTTCAGAGGATCTTCCCAACCCAGGGATCGAACCCTGGTCTCCTGTATTGCATACAGATTCTTTACCATCTGGGCCACAAGGGAATCTCCAGATATGTAGCCAATGATAACATCAGCATATAAAAAGATGCTCAAAATCATATGTTATTCAGTTCAGTTCAGTCGCTCAGTCGTGTCCGACTTTTTGCCACCCCATGAACCGCAGCACGTCAGGCCTCCCTGTCCATCACCAACTCCCGGAGTTCACTCAGACTCACGTCCATCAAGTCAGTGATGCCATCCAGCCATCTTATCCTCGGTCATCCCCTTCTCCTCCTGCCCTCAATCCCTCCCAGCATCAGAGTCTTTTCCAATGAGTCAACTCTTCGCATGAGGTGGCCAAAGTACTGGAGTTTCAGCTTTCGCATCATTCCTTCCAAAGAAATCCCAGGGCTGATCTCCAAGGGACTCTCAAGAGCCTTCTCCAACATCACAGTTCAAAAGAATCAATTCTTCGGGAATTGCAAATTTAAACAATGAGATACTACTACACACCTATTGAAAGTGAAGTGAAAGTGTTAGTCACTCAGTCATGTCTGACTCTGCGACCCCATGGACTATAGTCCACCAGGCTTCTCTGTCAATAGAATTCTCCAGGCAAGAATACTGGAGTGGATTGCCATTCCCTTCTTCAGGGGATCTTCCCAATCCAGGGATCAAATACAGGTCTCCTGAATTGCAGGCAGATTCTTTACTGTCTGAGCCAGCAGGGAAATCCACTACACATCTATTAGAGTGATGAAAATCCAAAATACTGACAGCACCAAATGCTGGTGAGGGAAGGGAGCAATAGGAATGCTCATTCATTGCTGTGGAAATGCAAAATGGTGCTGCCAGTTTGGAAAAGGCTTGGAAGAGTTTTACAAAACTAAACATACTCTTACCATATGATCCAGCAGTCATACCAAAGGAGTTGAAAACTTATATCCACACAAATACCTGCACATGGATGTTTAATAAGCTTTATTCAGTTGCCAAAATATGAAAGCAATCAAGATGTCTTTCAGCAGGAGAATGGATAAACTGTGGTATATCTAGAAGATAGACTGTTATTCATCACTAAAAAGAAGTGACCTATCCAGACATAAAAAAGACATGGAGGAACTTTACATGCATAATATTAAATTAAAGAAGCCATCTGAAAGCCTACATACTATGTAATTCCACCTATATGACATTCTGGAAAAGATAAAGCTAAGGAGACAGTAAAACATCAGTGTTTGTCTGGGGTTGGAGGGAGGGAGGGATGGATAAAAAGGTGAAGCACAGAGAAATTTTAGGACAGTAAAACTTTTATATATGATATAATAGTAGATACATGTCATTATACACTTGTCAAAATCCATACAATGTACAACACCAAGAATGAATTTTAATGTAAACCATGGATTTGGTGTGATAATGACATGTAAATAAAGGTTCCTCAATTGTCACAAATGTTCCATTCTGGTGCAGAATGTTGATGGTGGGGGATTGTATGCATTTGTGGGAGCAAGAGATATAGAGGGCCTTTCTATACTTTCTACTCAATTCTTCTGAGAACTTAAAACTCTTCTAAAAAAGATCTATTGAAAATCTCTTATGGGTGAAAAACCCCATACACAATGTCATGCATAATGAAAGATTCCATACAAAAGATAGAATAAGGAACTTTAATGAACTAGGGTACAAAAATTCCTAGGTATGGTTATAGATTCCGCATTGCAGCTCATTTCAGGAAACTACCATTAGTCATTTTTCTCTGTAGTAGCAAAAAAGTTTCCACAATTATATGAAACAATTATTAAAATATTCTTTCCTTTCAACTACAGGTCTGTATGAGGTTTGATTTTCTTTATCACTTCACACAAAATAAGATGTAAGAGTGTAGCTACCTTCATTTAAAATGTGTTAAATTTGAAAAAAAAGTAAAATGTTATTCTTTCCATTAATTGTTTTGAAAAGTGTAGCTATTTTTCTTAAAACTCTTATTTTTTTATGTGTAAACATTTGTTATTGTCATTTAAAAATAACTTAATTTTTCATGTGGTAAATATCAATTGGTAAAATCCACATAAACTGAAGCTGTTTGAGGGCCTCAGTATTTATTAAGGGTAGCAAAATGTCCTGAGACCAAAACATTTGGGAACCTTAAACTGCAGTAGAGTAATGTCTCTTATGCTAGTTGAGATCTGTATTTTGATCATTGAACTTCATATATTTAGATTCCTCATTCCTCATTCTTTTCACTGACTTGGACTTCTAGAAATTGAACAGTTGGTATGAGTTTACCTAATTTAGTTATACTCACCGATGCTTTATACACATGTTCCCCAAGTTGCCTGTAACAAGTCCTGTCCAATTGTATGGTTGTTTATTCTCCTAACTTGTTGTGGCGAGAAGATATGTGTATCCTTCTTCAAATTATGAAATCCAAAAGTTAGTGCTTTTGGAAAAATAAATCTCATTTTTATTTCTCCAGGAAGATGATGTATTTTCTACTTAGTATATTGGTCCTTTTGCATATTATGAAGATAGATAAGCATTAATGTAAATTCAATTGACTAGTTTATATCATGGAGCACAATATATAAGGAGACAAAATTCTACTGTTTATACAAAATGAACAGAAAATCCAAACAAGTGACTAATATGTCAGTCAACAGTCAGTATTAGTAAGTATATTGTGACCAAAAGTAGGGACTATTTTTAGACAAAATACATCATGCATTCTACAAAATCATAACAAAAGATGTATGTTTTTTCTAGCCATCTTGATTTAATTTAATCATTCCAAAAGAGAAAATGGCTCTGAGGTGAAAACTATCCATTTAAGATTTTCAGTAATTGTCCAAGTGTCGTCATTGTTTATTGAACCACAAAAGCACAGAAGACCCAGGTGAAAGTCTGAGTTCTCCTTCCTTCATTAGAGATCCTAATTGTTTCACAGCATTTTTTTGTGTATGTGTGTGATTGTGACACCACATGAGCTGTACCTGTTAGGTCAGATTCTTAATGAAACCAATTTGCAGTTCAAAAGCATTGAACTTTATCTACTGGTGACCCAGCTGGTAAAGAACCTGCCTGCAACGTGGAAGACCTCAGTTCGATCCTTGGGTTGGGAAAGCCCCCTAGAGAAGGGAACAGCTGCCCACTGCAGTATTCTGGCCTGAAAGAATTCCATGGACTATGTAGTCCATGGGGTTGCAAAAAGTTGGACACAACTGAGCGACTTTCACTTTCACTTTATCTACTAATCAATCACCCCGTGTAGTTATTGAAGTTTAGTGCATTTTTTTCTATTTCATGTCTTTTCTGATGTCATATTAGCTTAGAGGAAAAACTGCTTCAGCATAGTATTAGTTTTTTTGTATGTGAGTTTTCCTATTAGCATATTCTGAAATAGCTTATTGATACTCAGTAAAGTATAGTAGAATGTAAGTGATAGAATGGACCTTAAGTTTCTCCTAGGTCAACACTCATATTTTTGCAGGTGGCATGTGACTTAATGAGTGCCATAGAAATAATTGAGAAATCAAGGGAATTCCAGAAAAACATCTACTTCTACTCCATTGTCTATGCTAAAGCCTTTGACTGTGTGGATCCCAGCAAACAGGAAAACTCCCAAAGGGATGGGAGTACCAGACCCCCTTACCTGCCTCCTGAGAAACCTGTATGCTGGTCAAGAAGCAATAGTTAGAATCTTACATGGAACAACTGACTGGTTCAAAATTGGGGCAGAAGTATGACAAGGCTGTATATTGGCACCCTGTTTATTTAACTTCTATGCAGAGTACATCAGGCAAAATGCCAGGCTGGATGACTCACAAGCTGGAATCAAGATTTCTGGTAGAAATATCAACTACCTCAGATATGTAGATGATACCATTCTAATAGCAAAGAGGGAAGAGGAACTAGAGAGCCTTTTGATGAAGGTGAAAGAGGAGAGTGAAAAAGCTGGCCTGAAACTGAACAGTCACAAAACTAAGATAATGGCATCTAGTCCCATAGCTTCATGGCAAATAGATGGGGGAAAAGTGGAAACTGAGACAGATTTTCTTTTCTTGCGCTCCAAAAATTATTATAGATATTGACCACTGCCATGAACTTAAAAGACGCTTGCTTGCTCCTTGTAAGAATAACTATGACAAACCTAGACAGCATATTCAAAAGCAGAGATGTCACTTTGCCAGTAAAGGACTGTATAGTCAAAGCTATGGTTTTTCAGCAGTCATGTATAGATATGAGAGTTGGACCGTAAAGAATGCTGAGGGCCAAAGAATTGATTCCTTTGAAATGTGGTGCTGTAGAAGACTCTTGAGAGTCCCTTATACTGCAAGGAGATAAAACCAGTCAATCCTAAAGGACGTCATCCCTGAATTTTCATTGGAACGACTGTTGCTGAAGCTGAAGCTTCGATACTTTGGCTACCTGATGGGACGAGCCCACTCTTTGGAAAAGACACTGATGCTGGGAAAGATTGAAGCCAAGAGGAGAAGGGGTGGCAGAAGATGAGATCATTAGATAGTATCACTGACTCAGTGGACATGAATTTCAGCAAACTCTGGGAGACAGTGAAGAATAGGGAAGCCTGATGTGCTGCAGTCCATGGGGTCACAAAGAGTCAGTCAGGCAAGACTTAGTGACTGAACCATATCAACTGCAGAAATAATTAATAAGCATAAAAGATTAGAACCTGGGCTAAAATCTGTTTGCTGTTTATATTCTAGACAGTGATTATTAGGTTAGTTGTGGAAAATATTCAACATTTACTGGAAAGCATTATCAGTAAAGAGAAAATTTAGTTTTAATAAACAAATCATAGACATATACCCAGATTTTAGAGTGACATGGAATGTAAAAGCTTATCAAATGTATGTGAGACACAGTTCATGACTTATCTTCAAATGGAGAGATAAGACATGTGCACTGCACGTGATGAATTGAAATGGTGGTTGGTAATTGTCAGAAGCATTTTAAGTATGGTTTCAAGCAGAAATCTGGAATACCCACTCCAGTATTCTTGCTTGGAGAATTCCATGGACAGTGGAGCCTGGCAGGCTACAGTCCATGGGGTCGCAAAGAGTCTGACATGACTGAGCGACTATCACTCCAGGCAGAAATAGCTGCTTCACACTGAAAGAGCTTTACACTGAATAGGCCTGCCACTTAGCACTATCGCATATTAGAATATGCATCCTCCAAACCAAAAGCAGCCTCTGGAGCAGAGATACAGAGAGAGAAAATACTTCATTGTGATGCAGCACTGCCTGGGTAGAACCACCATCTTCATGTGATGGAAGGTGGTAGAATCTTTCTAGGAGGCAAGCCTTCATCCTCAATAACTGTTCTTAAGCCGAGTGCATGAGAAATAATTAAAATATAAAAATAAGAGTTCTCAAGGAAGAAGTGGGCATCTTTATGCATCCAGACCTCAAGGGACAGCAGTAGTATTGGAGCCACAGAAGAGGATTCTGGGGGTGACTCTGGAGACCATTGCCTGAGCCATATTTGTTAAGGGTTTCATCACCAATTTCTTAATGAGGAGGAGAAAGACAGTAAGCATCTACTTGGATTTTTCATATTCACTCTCTATAAATCTGATATCAAAGGATATAATTATCATTGTATATTGTGGGCTTAGGTAGTATCAGCTGAGCCTTGTGTTGTGAAAAACTCTTCCTGTTTTTGAGGTAGATAGGTATTTGATTGGATCAGTGGATTTGTCTGAATATTTGAGTCAGGATTCGGGAACTTAGGATGGCCAGAGACAGATAGGAGCTAGTCCTGCCCGTTCTGAATCACTGGTCCAAGTCCTCTTTATATGAACCCCTGACTAGAGAATCCAATTTGTTCAGTGTTACCTCTGTGAAGCTCTGCTGCAGTGTGAATTAGCCCAGGGTTCATTGTTTTGATAATTTCATGCTTCAGCAGAATATCATGAATTGCAAGCATGCAGAAAACTGCTTTTCAATTTGCAAAGAAACCCCTCAATAGGATCTTAGCAAAACCTTTGTAACACTCCAAGAAGAACTTCCTTTTACATAACAAAGCATTATTTCCAAGATTTAATTTTCTCATTGCTTTTCGTTTTCTGTAAAGACTGCTTGATACAAAAGGTCAAGGTATCAGCAAAACATAGACAGATTTTTGCTGAATGACATAAACCTGTCAGAATGCTGAGCTTTGATGTTCCATTAAGTGATCGATGTAGATTACTGACTTTTGGCTAAATGCTACTCAACCAGATAAGGTCAATACCTGTTAGTTCATTGGTGGAATAATTAATCAATCAATACAGGATGCTTGAAGTCAGGGAGAATTATTGCCAGGCTTGTATCTCCGGCTTTGGTCACAGAAATTATTTAAAAACATCCTTGCAGCATTAACCCCCTCCATGCAGGGTTTACTGTAACATTATGTATCCAGGGAAAAGGAAGAAAAAAATTCCAGTGAGCAGTACTTCTTGTAACCTTGAGCTCCCCAGAAGGAAAAGCCTCTAACAAGCTGAGAGCACCATCATTAGTTCTTCCTTTCACATCATCACACTCTGCTTGTAAAATAATTACATGCAATTTTTCTATTTTACAGTTGGACCACATGACTCCCTGTTCTTTTGCACAACAACCCACCCCTCCCCCAGACTGCCTGGCTGAAGGCTGGAACTGCTCACCTTTAAACATCTCAGCCGGCGGCTTTTATGGTAGCTGGTTACAATATTTCCTAAGAGCTAAAATATATTCCATTTGGTTAGTAGGAAAATTCTGTCTCCTCACTATTTTCTGTTTCCAGTGCAACCAAATTTTTTCTTTGAAATGCACTAGGCCAGGATTCTTTGTATTTTTCAAAGTTGCAAATGTTGCCATTACCTTGAACTTGTGAGTTTGGAACAATTGGTAACACTTCTTGCTAGAGGATTATTATTGACTGGTTCTAATTATCTGCTGGTTCATGTTCTGTGGGAACAAAGTATTTTTTCTGTATAACTTATAAATTACTATTAATTTTTTGCAGAACTAATGATAATGTTTTTATTCATTTAAATAATTATGATATGTTTAGAATGAGCCAAGCATAGTCACAATCTTTCCTCTCAAGGAACTGAGACATTTAACCAACATCTTGGCTTATTCTGGTTTTCACATCACTTCTTTGTCTCTTGCTATCACTTAATGCGTCCACATCCTGTGAAGTAGATTGTAGGAGGCTTATTATTGCAATATGTCAGTTGGGAGAAGCTAAGTCACATAAGGCTTATTTCCTTAAAATCACATATTTAGCAAATACTTGGAAACAGAATGCAGAATTGCTAGATCTTCAGGAATCTAGTGTGAAACTACTGACAGGTTTTGCTCAGGTTATGTATATGCAATACCCCTAAAATGATACAACATGACTGTCTCTGCTAGCCATTAGGTCCCTTTGTGGGAAGTCAATCTTTGTTCATGTAAAACACAAGAATTAGAGAAAAAGAAAAGAAGAAAAGTTAAAATATTATTACCTGTCCTCAACAACCATGCCCAGCTAAGCTCTGTCTGGATGAGCTCTGAATGCCTGTGCCTGCATACTGCCCACTTGCCTGCACCCCAAGTCACCCACATCAACAACAATCAGAAGGAGAACCAAAGGGCTTCCCCCAAATGAGTTGACAGTGTCAGCTTCAGATTTGAGGTAGGAGTGGGAATTGAGTTTCTCGGAGCCCCCAGTAGGCTGGTGGGAATGTGATCCCAGGGTCTGGCCTGCCCATGGTTGGGGAAGCACAGGTGTGCGCGTGGGTGTCCTAGGAAACAGGTGTGCATGCCCTTCTCCAGGGTTGGGTGGGATTATCCAGGAGCAAGATCACTGAACTGGACTCCTCAGGAAGGTCTGGCATTTCTGTCTCCATGCCTGCCCACATAATTTCATGTATGACTATTATGTGAATTGTGACCCCTGAAGTGTGGGGCTTCATGACAGTGCTTCATCTGAAACCTCTGTTTTCAGTCAGTTGCTCTCGAGGCTTATCTCACATCTTTGCTAATCCTGTCATTCCTAGGTGGGGTCTATAGTGTTTTCTTTGTTGGGGTGTTTTCTGTGTCAAGTCAGTACTGCAGATGCAGTACTGCAGCTGTGTTTTCTGGGCCTGAAGAGAATGACAGTTTCCACTAGCCAGCTTTCAGAGCACCACCTCTGCAGGCCCCCACGATGACAGGTGAGAAGCCAGACTGTCCTGAGACCATCAGGCCAGAGAGGCCGTTGGTTGCCTATCCCATCTGAGTCCAGCTTTTTAGCCATTCTTGCCAAGTCATTAGGAAAGTGGAACAGCCCTGGGCAGGTGCTGTGTGTAATGCAACCTCTGTCCCCCAGCGACCTCTGGAGGCCAAGTAGAAGGCAGCTCAGTGTTGAGGGCTATTGAGACACAGGAGATATGGGTTTAATCTCTGGGCCAGGAAGATCCCTGGAGTAGGAAATGGCAATCTACTCCAGTATTTTTGCCTGGGAAATCCCATGGACAATGGAGTCTAGTGGGCTTACAGTTCATGGGGTTGCAGAGTCGGACACGACTGAATGACTGCGCACACATGCATGCTGGGCTTAGACTCAGCATTCCAGACTGTTCTGCTTGCAGGCCTAATGTGCCCCTGAGCCTAGAGGAAGTCTTCACACTCAAGTGCAGTGGGTGCACCAGGAAGCTGAGTGCATGCTGAGTGCCAAGGGGAAGGGTGGGGCTGGCAGAGTCTGTTGCAGCAAGTAGTATCTTCAAAAGGAGTTTTAGGGAAAAGATACCTCTGTTACTTGTCGAGCCTGATTTTTTTTTGGCAAACGTGCCAGGCACGTGTGTTTGTTTTTATTCCCCACTCCCAGGGACTTAATTACTTAAGGCCTAACGTAAGTAGCATCTGTCCCTAGATGTCTTCTCTGACCTACTACAGGTAAAATTAGTCCTTCTGTAATCCGTGATATGGGCTTCCCAGGTGGTTCAGTGGTGAAGAATCTGCCTGTCAAGCAGGAGACCTGGGTTCAATCCCTGGGTCAGGAAGATCCTCTGGAGAAGGAAATGGCAACCCACTCCTGTATTCTTGCCTGGAAAATCCCATGGACAGAGCAGCCTGGTGGGCTGCAGTCCATGGGATCACCAAAGAGTCAGACACAATTTTGATAAATCAGTAACAACAACAATTCGTGATATCCTAAAATCCACGTCTAAAGTGCTGTTTTATTATATTTTGCCATAGTGTAGTGTCAGTCTGACAATCCCATGACTGTCTTTATTATGTCCAAAGTCCAGTAGGGAAATTGACTGACTGTGTCTTACAGATCTTTTTAATTTACCATGCGTGCTCAATCGCTCAGTCATGCCCAACTCTGTGACCCCATGGACTGTAGCCTGCCAGGCTCCTCTGTCCATGAGATTCTCCAGGCAAGAATACTGGAGTGGATTGCCATGTCCTTCTTCAGGGGATCTTCCCAACTCAGGGATCAAAACCAGGTCTCCTGTATTGCCAGGCAGGTTCTTTACCACTAGCACCACCTGGGAAACCCAATTTACCATACTGGAACCTAATCTGAGGTTTGAGAAGTGACACACAGAAGATGCTTGAGACTTATTTATTGTATTATTGAAATAAATTTTTCAGTTGACTTATGCCTTTCTACACATGCTTACATTTATTTAAAAAGCAAGCAGGATATTTCCTATACATTCTAATTTAAACATGTTTCTAATAAAAAACCCATTGCATTGAGTGGACTATATTTCTTTGACAGATATATTCTAGTGAACTAGACAAACAGCAAAGAAAGTAAAAACAAATATTTTCCAAAATTCTTGGTGGTCTCCTAGTTCTCATGAGTTTTTTGGTGAAATGATAAAGATAAAAACATTGCAGGGCAGCTTAGGTCCTTGGGAAATGTACTCTAGGTCTGTTTGAGAGTTGGCATATCTCAAAATAATTTTAAATTATTCTATTTCTTGGCTTATCTCGAAATAATTTTGAATTATTATTTCAAGTAATATATGCAGCAAGAAGGGGATTCCCTGGCTGCTTCGTGGTAAAGAATCTGCCTGCTAATGCAGAAGACTTGGATCCAAAGATCCCCTGGAGAAGGAAATGTCAACTTATTCCAGTATTCTTGTCTGGAAAATTCCATGGACAAAGGAGCCTGGCTGACTACAGTTCAAGGGGTCACAAAGAGTCGGACATGACTTAGCGACTAAGCAACAACAACAATGTACCAAGAAAATATTATTTGGAAGATCATGAATGTATTCCTTGAGAGATTCCAAACTCCTATGAAAAAATAAGAAAAATTCCTATGATGTCAATGAATTGGTAATCTTTTCTAACTCCTTAGTATATAAATAAGGCCATTTTGATTGGGTTATTTTTTTCAACACAGAAAATGGTCATAAACGTGAAGAATAGGGCTTTGTCTTTTTAATAATTTGTGGTTAGAATTCTACAAGTATCATGGCTACAAACAGCATGCCATGAGTCCTCAGTACCTCAGCTGGGCAATAGTAAACTTTCTAATGTGGGGCTGTCTCAAAGCAGTCTCTCTCTCTCTCTCTCTCTCTCTTTTTTTTTTTTTTGGTCCCATTATTAGTATATCTACTTTCAAAATCAAGTATAAAAGAGAGAAAAATAACTCCTCTTCATCCCTACTACTGAACAAGCTGATGCCAAGTCCTAATAGGCAGTGTTGGACACATTGTCTCGGCCATTCCTCCAGTCTTCTCTTAGTATCTTAGCATGTCCATTTCTTATCCTTGTGTCATTGTTCATACAGCCTCCTTGCCTAGATTTCCTTCTTCCTATTGAGCTGCTGATTTTTGTCCTCTCCTGAAGAGTCACTTCAAGCAGCATCTCATGCAGAAGCCAGATACAGTGAGAGGATATGCCTCAGTGCTTTCATAATATCTTCATGTAACTTTGCACTTACCACATTTCTCACAGATCTTTTTTTTTTTTTTTTTGTGATCTTAGTAGATTATAGAGTTGTATAACTATTACCACCACCCAGGTTAGAAACTTTCTATCACCCCATAAGTTCCTTTGTCTCATCTGTCAATTTCTGCCCTCACCCCCAGCCTAGATTGATCTCTTTCTTTCTGCATAGATTTGACATTTACCCTTTGCATTTCATATACATGAAACTATATAATATGAAGCATTTTGCAGAGTACATCATGTGAAATGCCAGATTGGATGAATCATAAGCTGGAGTCAGAGATTGCTCAGAGAAATATCAACAACCTCAGATATGCAGATGATACCACTCTGATGGCAGAAAGCGAAGAGGAAATAAAAAGTCTCTTGATGAGGGTGAAAGAGGAGAGTGAAAAATCTGGATTGAAACAACATTTAAAAAACTAAGATCATGGCATCTGGTCCAATCACTTCATGGCAAAAACATGGGGAAAAGTGGAAACAGTGATAGATTTTATTTTTTTGGGCTCCAAAATCACTGTGGATGGTGACTGCAGCCAGAAATTAAAAGATGCATGCTCCTTGGAAGGAAAGCTATGATAAATCTAGACACCATATAAAAAGCAGAAACATCACTTTGCCAACAAAGGTCCGTATAGTCAAAGGTATGATTTGCCTAGTATTCATCCACAGATATAAGAGTTAAACCATGGCTGAGCCCCAAAGAATTGATGCTTTTGAACTGTGGTGCTGAAGAAGACTCTTGAGAGTGTATTGGACTGCAGGGAGATCAAGCCAGTCAATCCTAAAGGGAATCAACCCTGAATACTCACTGGAAGGACTGATGCTGAAGCTGAAGCTCCATTACTTTGGCCACCTGATGCGAAGAGCTGACTCATTGGAAAAAAACCCCTGATGCTGGGAAAGATTGAGGGCAGAAGAAAGGGATGGCAGAGGATGAGATAGTTAGATAACATCACCGACTCAATGCATATGAATTAGAGCAAACTCCAGGAGATCATGGACAGAGGAGCATGGCATGTTATAGTACATGGGGTCACAAACAGTCAAACAGGACTAAAGGACTGAACAGGACTGAACGACTGAACTGACAGGAGTAAAGATCTTCCACTTAGCATTTTTTTGCATGTTCACTTGCATATACCAATAATCTGTTCTGTTTTATTGTTCTACTGTGTCCCATTTTATAAATATACCACTTTTTTTTTTAATAAATTCACCAGATGATGGACATTTGGCTTCACTTTATGGCTATTGTGAAAATGATGCTGTGAATATCCACATAAAATCTCTGGATGGATACCTAGGAGTGGAATTGTTGATTTGTACAGTAAATTTGTATTCAACTTTGTAAGAAACTGTCAAACTGTTTTTCACAGTGATGTATCATTTTACATTCCCACAAGCAAGGCAGGAGGATTTTAGCCAGTTTCATTGTATCCTCCACATTTGCTATTATTTGTCTTTTCAGAATAATCATCCTAGTGGGTGTGAAGTGATCTTTCATTGTGTTTTAAATATGCATTTCCCTAATGACTTGTGTTGTTGAACATGATTTTAATGTTATTAGGCAAGCAATCTTGGCAAAATGTTTTTTTTTTAATATCATTAGCTCATTTTTTGAGTTACTTGTCTTGAGCATTTATTTTGAGCTTGTCTACTTATTATTGAATTGCAAGGGTTCTTCTTATATTCCAAATACAAATTGTTGGTCAGATATATACTTTGAAATACTTTCCCCCAGTCAGTGTATTATCTTTTTACTTTCTTCATGGTTCGTTTTGAAATAGTTAAAGTTTATCTCATTAAAAATAATTGTTTTGTGAGTCAGTCTTTCCTACTAATATTTTTTTTGGACAAACTCTGGGCACATGTATTAATATGTCCACCTACTTGCACAGTGTTCACAAAGAATTATTAACAACCCACTTGTGTTAAGCAACATTCCAAGTTCTTTGAGTGGGTTAATCCCTTTATTCCTTACAGGAGTCCCATGAAATAGATGTTAAAACTGAAGTTCAGTAAGAAAACTGGAGTTACTCCCAGATTGCAAAGAGAAAGTAGGAGGACTTGGATTCTGATGGTGGAACCCAGACCCTTGATCCCCAGGCTGCTCAGCCTGTTATTAGTATTTCCCTGGAGATCATTAGAATCAGAGAATGAAGGCTGTATTTTCCACCTATTTACTAATGATATTTTAAACATTATCATATAGTCTTCAGAGTCAAAAAATAAAATAAAATTTAAATCTTGTGGGAATTAGAAGGGGCTTCCCAGCTGCCTTCCCTCATAGCTCAGTTGGTAAAGAATCCACCTGCAGTGTGGAAGACCTGGGTTTGATCTCTGGGTTGGGAAGATCCCCGGAGAAGGGAAAGGCTACCCACTCCAGACCATAGCCTGGTGAATTCCATGGACTGTATAGTCCATGGGGTAGCAAAGAGTCGGACACAACTGAGCGACTTTCACCTTTCACTTTCACTTTTCCCAGGTGGGGCTAGTGGTAAAGAAAAACTTGCCTGCCAATGCAGGAGACATGAGATGTGGGTTCTATCCCTGGGCCAGGAAGATCCTCTGCAGGAGGGCATGGCAAACCACTCCAGTATTCTTGCTTGGAAAAGCCCATGGACAGAGGAACCTGGTGAGCTATAGTCCATAGGGTGACAAAGAGTCGGACACGACTGAAGCGACTTAGCACACACACATGGGACTTAGAACCAGAAATAGAATTACCACTAAATTAAATATGATGAGCAAGTACAAGGACCCGTTTGGTCACCAGGATTTCAGGTGTTCAGATTGTCTTTCCTTTGTTGACAATAACAATGTGAAATGTTGGAGCAATGTCCTTTCGGAGAGCAGCCGTTGTAGGTAAATAAACCTGGCTAAATGGCTCTCACATCCCTTATGAGGTGGTTGAACCTGTTCCATAGTATGGTTTTGAGAAATAAATAACAGATGTTAATAAAAATGTATCATGCTTTGTAAATATCAGCTGAAAAATATGATTAATAGTACCTTATTATCAGGGTAAGGAGGAAATGAAATGATTTGTGTAACGTACTTTGCCTAGTGTTTGCTAATAATTTCTGTAGTTTCTATGAGCCACAGATCACTTCCTTTCCATCCTGCTTTCAGTATCCTTGATTGGATAAGCACAGTCACTGTATATATTTATTCAAATATACTTACTTTTAGTAAACACCTTTACAAAGCTTGCATAGAGACTGTCCAGTCAAGTAGTCTGATCTATATAGGTGAGCATTTTTGAAAAGTTTATGAAATAAAAGCTTTGGCAAAAAAAACCCCACCTTCCTATTCCTTAGACTTGCAGTTACCTAAATAAAATGCTGATATTTAGGATTACTAGTTTTGTTTTTGTTTAATATAGTCTTACAAAAGTATATTAGAATAAAGGCAATGTTGGTTAAAGTTAGACAAAGATTACTAGGTTTTTATTTTTATTCTAGTAATTATCAAATCAGGGTAGATAACTGATGTTTTCCTTAATATGGTGGATTTACTTTTTCAAAACACACATGAACCTTCATGAATATTTATTATGTATAGCTTCTTTTATTCTAGTTTTCCAGCTTTGTTGAGGTATTACTGATGAATAAATAGCATATATACTTAAATTATACAATGGAATTTTTAAAAAGGTGTACAATGTGATGATTTAATATATGCATACACTGTGAAATAATTACCATAAGCTAGCTAACACATTCATCACCTCACATAATTACTATTTGTGTATGTATGTGTGGTAAAAATACTTAAGATTCATTCTTAGCAAATTTCATGTATATAATACAATATTATTAACTATAATCACCATCAGTTTCAGTTCAGTTGCTCAGTTGTGTCTGACTCTTTGCAGCCCCATAGACTGCATCATGCCAGGCATCCCTGTCCATCAAAAACTCCCGGAGTTTACCCAAACTCACGTCCATTGAGCCAGTGATGCCATCCAACCATCTTACCCTCTGTTGTCCCCTTCTCCTCCTGCCTTCAATCATTCCCATCATTGGAGTCTTTTTGTGTATTAGATCCCAGAATTTATTCATCTTATAACTGAGAGCTATAGCTTTTTATAATGACATCATTATTTCTTACATGCTTTTTGTTTTCTTGTTTCATCTTACAAACATTTCTGGACTATAAACCATACATATTTAATAGACTATCAGACAAAATTTTATAACATCACAGTGTTTTCTTTATTCATGCAGATTACACCAATTATTGGAGAAAGTTAAATTTTCCTAAGTGGTGTTATATTTCACCGTTTTTTAAAGATGAGCTGCAATTAATTCCAGAAATACCTATTTTCCTCATATTTATCAGGGAAATATAGATATGATCATCTATATTAGTTGTTTAAAAGCTTTAATTATATAAAATGCCTATTGTCCGTAATGTTTATTGTTTATAAGCTTTAAGTATATAATAATTTATATTTCAATAATAAAACTCCATGAACACAAATGCAGATATTTAGATAGGTATATTTTGTTCAGTCAATTCATAAAGACATTCTTATATTTTAATGAAAATTCAGAATGGATAACTTGTAGAACAAAAAAAGGAAGTTACATAATATATAAACTTTCACAGGGTCTTAGAACATGTAATTTATTGTGAAGATAATAGACCTTCATTATTCATCAGTTTTCTTAAGCAGTGTTAAAACTTTAAGAAATGCAACATATATTCTACCTGCTTTCATTTAAAATGGGAAGAAATAAAAATATAAGGCCATTACTGTGATGGGTGAGGAAAAGACCATTTCTAAACATCAAAACACATAGGTCATAAGTCTGTAAAGCTAAGAACAGACATACTAGAAACGTTGCCACACTGGAAATTATGTCCCACTAGAATCAGAAATACATGTGAGTACAGCTTTATATTTCACAAGCCCTATTATAATATTATTGTGGAAAATTGGCTACTTTTTTGCTGCCCAAGGCTTTCATAAGAGCTTAAACTTTTGAACAGAGTGACAGTTAAGCCCCTTAAGGAAATGTGTGTGTGTGTGTGTGTGCTCTCAGTCATTCAGTAGTGTCCGACTCTTTGCAACCCCACGGACTGTAGCCCATGATGCTCCTCTGTCAATGAGATTTCCCAGGCAAGAATACTGGAGTGTGTTGCCATTTCCTCTTCCGGCGTATCTTCTGGCCCCAGGGATCAAACCTTCATCTTTTGTGTCTTGTGCATTGGCAAGTGGATTCTTTACCACTGAGCCACCTGGGATTGATAGTAAAATAGCTGATGGCTAGGGCTAGATAGCATATTGAAAAGCAGAGACATTACTTTGCCAACAAAGGTCCGTCTAGTCAAGGATATCGTTTTTCCAGTGGTCATGTATGGATGTGAGAGTTGGACTGTGAAGAAGGCTGAGCGCTGAAAAATTGATGCTTTTGAACTGTGGTGTTGGAGAAGACTCTTGAGAGTCCCTTGGACTGCAAGGAGATCCAACCAGTCCATTCTGAAGGAGATCAGCCCTGGCATTTCTTTGGAGGGAATGATGCTAAAGCTGAAACTCCAGTACTTTGGCCACCTCATGCGAAGAGTTGACTCATTGGAAAAGACTCTGATGCTGGGAGGGATTGGGGGCAGGAGGAGAAGGGGACGACCGAGGATGAGATGGCTGGATGGCATGACTGACTCAATGGACGTGAGTTTGAGTAAACTCCGGGAGTTGGTGATGGACAGGGAGGCCTGGTGTGCTGCGATTCATGGGGTTGCAAAGAGTCGGACACAACTGAGCGACTGAACTGACTGACTGACTGAGGGATCACCTCCCTGGGCTTTGACTTTCACCTTGCCAGTAAGCTAACCCTTTGACCCCTCGAGGATACCTGGGGAGAAATGGAGCATATTCCCACACACTGAGGTGAGGTGGCAGGATTTGGAAAGCTTGTGCGCGAAGTTGCAGGCTTATGTTCTGCTTTCACTTTGCCACTGATACCAAACAAGTCCGAGTCCAAACTTGGGAAATAAAAGACCTAAAATGCTATTCAATATGACAAATAACATCCTTACTGTGCATTCTATTCTCTATGCAGAAAATATTTCCCACGTAAGAGATGACTTAGAAAGTTCAAAATACTGATCATTTACTCCTCTGTTAAATGTTGGCATAAAATATCATTAAATGCTTGAATGATACATTGAAGAAAATTAAATGTATATTTGAAACTTTCTAAAATCCAGTTTTTGAATTTATGTGTTAGAATCTTAATAGTTTCAATTTACTAATATTTTAATGGTGGCAGAGGTTGACTAAATAAACTTCACATAACTGGAAATGGACTTGAAAGCCTTCACCCAGTCCTTAATGAAACTTATTTATTAAAATCAGTCATACAGGTCATTTTATACAATAGGCCATTATATATTAAGGGGCTAGATTGTGCTACGGTCTTAGGAAAGCTCCCAAATCTAAATTTTTTAACATGGTGGAAGGTGATTTCTTATTCATGTGAAGTCTGCCTTCAAACCAGGTGATTGTTCTGAGAATCTCTTTACTCATGCTGAGGGCTCTTCTCTCTGTCTCCTCCTATCCCCTCTCCCAATACATGGAACGTAGTGGACCACCCTGAATACATTGCCTCCTTAGTTGATGCGTCAGAAGAGTCAGTTGATGGTCTTCTTTGTTTTAGCCTGGAATTCATGTCACTTCCACCCACAACTTATTGCCTAGACCTAGTCTTGTGACCTTGTTTAACTGCAGGTTGGTGAGAAATGCCTGTCAAGGGAGAAGAACTGGATAGTAATTTTTTTTTTTTTTTGTCTAGCCATATTTTTGGTCCCCAACATGAGAATTGTGCTGCCTGAATATGCAAGACTTACAGTGGCCTTCCCTGGCCGACAGAAAGCCATGCAAGTTCTTAGAGCATGTGTGTATGCATGCTAAGTCGCTTCAGTTGTGTCTGACTCTGTGATCCTGTGGACAGTAGCCCTCCAGGCTCCTCTGTCCATGAGAGCTTTTAGGCAAGAATACTGGATTGGGTTGCCATTTCCTCCTCCAGGGGATCTTCCCGACTCAGGGATTAAACTCACATCTCCTACATTGCAGGCAGATTTTTGCCTGCTGAGCCACCACAGAAGCCTTACTTAAGAGGTTTCCACTCTGAATTGGATATATCTTCCCTTTTATTCCTCTGGGTACACTGTAGAAGTCTAAAGTTGTTGTAGGCTCTATTCTACCTCTCTCTCTCTTTAGTCGCTAAGTCGTGTCCAACTCTTGTGACCCCATGGACTGTACCCTGCCAGGCTCCTCTGTCCATGGGATTCTCTAGCGAAGAGTGGCGTGGGTTGCCATTTCCTTCTCCATCTACCTCTACCTTTCTCATCAGCCTCTTATCCAAAGAGATCCCTGCTTCCATTTCCCAATAAGAATAATATTAGCTGTCAATTTATCTGTTAGCAGAAGAGGAAGAACAGCCAAACTTGCTCTTCTCTGAACAAACTTCTCTGATTAACCACCATCATCGACACTTGAGAACCAGTTTTTTGCATCATGCTCGCCAACATAAGATGTGGAATTTTCTAGGTCAGTCCAGGGCAGAAGCTACTTATGGAGAGGTAATTTGCCAAGCATGGGCCCTAATGTTGTTTACTTTATTCTATGTTACTCTGGCATATAAGTGGAGTAACTTTCCATCATTCAGAAATATGTAAAAATTTCTGGTCTAGTGATTTTAAAAAATAATTTTACTGTCATTTTGACAAAACATCAGGAGGTGAGTGCAGAAAACTTATATCCTCAAGCCTCCATTATGAAGCAAGAATTATCACTCTTTTTTTTTATTTTGTAAACATTACTCATTCTTGAGACTATAGTTCAAATGACATTTCAGTGAAGTATTCCCTCTCCAAGTTTAATTAGCAGCTCTATCTTTGTTGTTGGAAAACTTGGTTTATATTCCATTAAATCACTTGCCACTTGGCCTAGTGATTTGTCTCTACTTATCTTACTTACTGACTGACTTGAGAGTTTTTGAAGGTGAAGACTATGCTATCTTTGTTTCTAAATACTTCTATGCCTAATACCGTAGCTTGCTAGGATTATATCTATGAAGTGAGTCCATTTACAAAAGAGTATTCAAAATCCCAGGCCTTAAACTTCTGCTTTATGCAATCAAGGTCCATATAAGTAAGTTTTTTATCTCTAGAAATTTTGTGTACATTTTGAAAGCTTATTCAGCATGTGGAAATCTATAAAACTATTTATTTAATAATTCTAAGAGTACAGTAAATTTGTGTGTGTGTGCATGCTTTTACTTTCAAAATACATCTTTAAGTGGAAAGTTAAACCTCTAATTGAACAGTATAAATGTGATATCATTACTGCTTCATACCAACCATTCAATTTTTAAAAAATACACTTTTATAATATTATAGTAAAGCATTGAATGACAGGATTTTCACAATGTAGAAAGTAACTCTGAAAACCTTTTCGTTATTTATGTACATCTTTTCTAGGCTTTGAACCTATTTTATACTTGTTTATTAATATTTTAATCATAGAAATAGAATTCAAGTTCTAAAGAGGATTGAATTTGTGATAAATTAAGGACACTTTTATTTCTATGCTCAAAAATGTTAATTCTAGTTCTGCATGTTACTATTGTAGGTGGACACACCTGTTATCTAAATTATGCGATTTATCCAGTTGAAGAGGCTTCTTGTAAGTAAATAACATGAAAAATTTTCATATTCTTACATATAATAAGACCGTGTAACAACTTTGCTCCAATTTTTAGTTAAATAGCATATTAAGTCACTTTTCCCCAGTGACTTAAACTGGAATAACTTGAGATAAATGAATCATATAATTCATGATTAGATTGTTTAGTCATTCAGTCGTGTCCAACTCTTCGCGACCCCATGGATTGTAGCCCTCCAGGCTCCTCTGCCTATGGGATTCTCTAGGCAAGAATACTGCAGTGGGTTGTCATTTCATCCTCCAGGGGATCTTCCTGACCCAGGGATCAAACTCACATCTTCTGCATTGGCAGGTGGGTTCTTTACCTCTGAACCACCCAGGAAGGCTATGCTTAAGTTAGTAAAGAAAATTAAAAGCTCATTTACAAAGTCGAATACATTGTGTAAATAGTGTTGATATTACAAACAACTTCAGCTTTCAAATTTATTCATACATCTGAACTGTCCTCTCCAAAACTCCTAATAGACTTTCTGAGGGTATCTAAATTGTACAGGATTTTATGTGTATTTTAGTGGTCCTTCAGTCCCAGAGTTGTAGATAATTGAAATATGTCTTTTGAATGTAGATTGTATACTGACCATCTCATCAACTCCTAGAACCTATCTGAGACAACAGCTATGATGAAAAGCAGAGTCTGGACATATAATCTGAAAGGACAGTTGATTCTGTGCTCAGAGCTCAAATCAAAATCTAATGACTCTTTCCATACAGAACCTATATGAGAAAATTGGTTACTATTATAAGGCATGTCCTGCTGCTGCTAAGTCACTTACTGCGTGTTTTCCACAGAGTTGTTTTTTTCTTTTTGGCTTTATCTTGCCTCTCCTGATTTATCATTCCATCTCAGATTTGGTACTTTTGTGATCTTACATACATTTATTACACTCTTTGTATGTGTACGAACAAACAAACTATCTAGAAAATCTTCACTTTTCACACTCAGTAATCACCTCCTTTAATTCTAAGCAAACTGAGAAAAATGTAGGACTGGATAAAATGTGTTTTCTTAGTCACTAGGCAACTATCCCAATTTTAGAAAGTTAGTGAATCTAAATGTTCAATGGCTATCACTACCAAGGAAGAATGGGGAAGTTAGAAGAAAGATTTTGTCTTCAACATTTGCAGGATGTATCATTTAGCATATTAGCATATTTGTAATAATCAGCTGGGTTCTAGTTTTTAGTTTGAGTATATCAGAGGAGACCACAGGGTAAAGCCTGTTGAAAGTGAAGTTGCTCAGTTGTGTCTGATTCTTGGCGACACCATAGACTATACATGGAATTCTCCATGAAATTCTCCTGGAATTCTCCAGGCTAGGATGCTGGAGTGGGTAGCCTTTTCCCTTCTCCGAAACTTCCCAACCCAGGAATTGAACCCAGGTCTCCATCATTGCAGGCAGATTCTTTACCAGCCGAACCACAAGGGAAGCCCAAGAAACTGGCATGGGTAGCCTATCCCTTCTCCAGTGGATCTTCCCAACCCAGGAGTTGAACCGGGGTCTCCTGCATTGCAGGCAGATTTTTTACTAGCTGAACTATCAGAGAAGCCTGTTAGGGAATGTTATTTGAAAACAAATGGAAGATCTCTCTGAATCCTGAGTTGCTTCAAATTGACAATCATGCGTTTATACTTAAAAGAATATCCACTATCTATCAAAATACCACCCAGCCTTCAAGTTTTGTCTCAGATATCACTTTGTGTCACCTTCATGTTACCTAAAGATATTTAATTTGTCCCTCTACCCTGCTATCTGAATGCAGACTTCCAAAGAATAGCAAGGAAAGATAAGAAAGCCGTCTTAAGTGCTCAATGCAAAGAAATAGAGGAAAACAAAAGAATGGGAAAGACTAGAGATCTCTTCAAGAAAATTAGAGATACCACGGGAACATTTCATGTAAAGATGGGCACAATAAGGACGGAAATGGTATGGACCTGACAGAAGCAGAAGATATTAAGAAGAAGTGGCAAGAATACACAGAAGAACCATACAAAAATGATCTCAATGACCCAGATATCCACGATGGTGTGATCACTCACCAAGAACCAGATATCTTGGAGTGCAAAGTCTAGTAGTCCTTCAGAAGCATCACTACAAACAAAACCAGTGGAGGTGATGGAATTTCAGTTGAGCTGTTTCAAATCCTAAAAGATGATGCTGTGAAAGTGCTACACTCAATATGCCAGGAAATGTGGAAAACTCATCAATGGCCACAATGGAAAAGGTCAGTTTTCATTCTAATCCCAAAGAAAGGCAACACCAAAGATGTTCAAACTACCATGCAATTGCACTCATTTCATATGATAGCAAAGTAATGCTGAAAATTCTCCAAGCTAGGCTTCAACAGTACGAGAACTGAGAACTTCCAGATGTTCAAGCTGGATTTAGAAAAGGCAGAGGAACCAGAGATCAAATTTCCAACATTTGATGGATAATAGAAAAAGCAAGGGAATTCCAGATCTACTTCTGCTTCACTGACTATGCTTAAGCCTTTGACTGTGTGGATCACAACAAACTGTGGAAAATTATTAATGAGATTCTTAGTAGCTGACCACCTTACCTGCCTCCTGAGAAATCTGTATGCAGGTCAAGAAGCAAGTTAGAACCAGACATGGAAGAATGGACTGGTTCAAAATTGGGAGAGGAGTGCATTAAGGCTGTACAGAGTTACCCTAATTATTTAATTTATATGCAGAGTATATCATGTGAAATGCTGGTCTGGATGAAGCACAAGCTGGAATCAAGATTGCCGGGAGAAATATGAATAACCTCAGATATGCAGATGACACCACCCTTATGGCAGAATGTGAAAAAGAACTAAAGAGCCTCTTGATGAAAGTGAAAGAGGAGAGAGAAAAAGCTGGCTTAAAACTCAACATTCAGAAGATGGTGGAGGAATAGGACATGAAGACCACTTTCTCCCTCACAAATTCCTCAAAAGAACATTTCAACACTGAGCAAACTCCACAAAACAACTTCTGTAGGCTGGCAGAGGACATCAGGCAACCGGAAAAGCAGACCATTGTCTTCAAAAACCGGTAGGAAAAAATATAAAAGATGAAAAAGAAGACAAAGGAGGTGGGGAGGGAGCTCGGTCCCAGGAAGGGAAGCCCGTCCCGGGAAGGGAATTTTAAGAAGAGAGGTTTCCAAACACCAGGAAACACTCTCCCTGCCAAGTGTGTGGCGAGCCTTGGAAACACAGAGGGCAACATAACAGGAAGGGAAAAATGAAGAAATAATTAAAACCAAGAGATTACAAGCCCAACAGTAACTCCCCCAGTGGAAAAGCAGCACAGATGCCTGCATCCGCCACTGGGAAGTAGGGGCAGGGCAGGGAAGCGCGGGAGGCGTGGACTGCAGTGCTTTGTAAGAATCGGGCAGGGTCGCCCCACGCGCAACCAGAACGATCTAACTTGGGCTAGCAAACCAGACTGTGGGATAGCTACCACGCGAAAAGCTCGAACATAAGACACCTCCAGGATCTAGCACAGAACAAAGGACGGAGCAGAAAAAGCCGGCTGCAGACCATCCCCCGCCGGGGACAGGCAGCCAGAGCCGTAAGGGCTGGAAAGGGGCAATTGCAGACCTGGAGAGACTTCACTTACCAAACTGCAAGCAGGGTTCTTTGCTAAGACTTCTGGGGGTGCTGGACAGTCATCATCTGCCTCACAAGGGGCGCCAACGGTCCACCCAGAAAACTGAGCAGCAGAGGCAGAAAAGGCGACAAGTCGCAGCTATCGCGCTCACCAAACTCCTGAGCTACTCGGACCCGGGAAGGGCACAAAACGCAGTCCCAACCGAATCTGTGCCTCTGAGGGCTACCTGAGCACCGAACCTGAGAGGCTTAGACTGGGGAGGTGCACACAGCCTAGGGCTGGCCTCAGACGGTTCCCGGCTGAGCATCGTAGAGCCGGAGCAGTTTGTACGCCGCGAGAAGGGACAGGTCCAGCAGGGCTGAGACACTGTGTGCACACGACAGCGCTATTTGTTTGCAGCATACCCCTCCCCACAGCGCGAATGAACTAGTGAGCCTAAAAAACCAGCATAAAGAAGAAGTTAAACAGAGGAAACCGCCTTGGAAGTGACCCCACAATGCCCACAACATCAGAGAAGGGCCAGATATATTTTTACTATTTTTAAAATCATTCCTTTTTTTTTCTTTTTTTCTGACTTTTTTAAAATAGTTAAGTCTTCTATTTCTCCTCTAATTTTTATTTCTATAACCTATTATTAATATTCAAAAAAAGACTTTTTTTTTTTTTTTAAGGCAAACACCATATATAGTCTTTGGGTGGTTATTGGTGTTTTTTTTTTTTTAAATAATTCTTGTGGCTTTTTTTTTTTTCTTTTTTCCTTTTTCCTTCTGCTTCTTTTCTTTAATATTGTATTTTTGAAAATCCAACCTCTTCTCTAGATTTTTAATCTTTGCTCTTCGGTTTTTGTTGTCAATTTTGTACATTTAAAAACCCAAACTTCACTACCCAAGTTTACCTGAGAGCGAGATTACTGGCTTGACCACTCTCTTCTCCTTTGGACTCTCCTTTTTCTCCACCAGGTGGCCTCTGTCTCTTTTCTCCCCCATCTCTTCTCTATCCAACTCTGTGAATCTCTGTGTGTTCCAGACGGTGGAGAACACCTAAGGAACTGGTTACTGGCAGGATTTGTCTCTCTCCTTCTCATTCCTCTCTCTTATCCTCCTGGCCACCTCTGTCTACTTCTTCCCTCTCCTTTTCACTGTATAACTCCATAAATACCTCTGAGGGGTCCAGACTATGGAGCGCACATAAGGAAGTGACTACTGGCTAGCTTGCTCTCTCCTCTTTTGATCTCACCGCATCTCATTCCAGTCACCTCTAACTACCCCCTCCCTCTTCTCTTCTCCTTGTAACTCAGTGAACCTCTCTGGGTGTCCCTCAATGTGGAGAAACTTTTCATCTCCAACCTAGATGTTTTATCATCGGTGCTATATAGATGGAGAAGTCTAGAGGCTACTGTAAAAATAAAGCTGAAAACCAGAAGCAGGAGGCTTAAGTCCAAAGCCTGAAAACATCAGAGAACTCCTGAATTCAGGGAACATTAAGCAATAGGAGCTCATCAAATGCCTCCATATCTACACTGAAACCAAGCTCCACCCAAGGACCAACAAGTTCCAGAACAAGACATACCACGCAAATTCTCCAGCAACACAGGAACACACTCCTGAACTTCAATATACAGGCAGCTCAAAGTTACTCCAAAGCCTTTGACGTCTCATAACCCATTACTGATCACTCCACTGCACTCCAGAGAGAAGAAACCCAGCTCCACCCACCAGAACTCCAACACAAGCCTCCCTAACCAGGAAACCTAGACAAGCCACTGATACAACCCCACCCACAGTGAGGAAGCTCCATAATAAAGAGAACTCCACAAATTCCCAGAATATAAAAAGGCCACCCCAAACGCAGCAATATAATCAAGGTGAAGAGACAGAGGAATACTCAGCAGGTAAAGGAACAGGAGGGTTGCCCACCAAACCGAACAAAAGAGGAAGAGGTAGGGAATCTACCTGAGAAAGAATTCCGAATATTGATAGTGAAAATGATCCAAACTCTTGAAATCAAAATGGAATCACAGATAAATAGCCTAGAGACAAGGATTGAGAAGATGCAAGAAAGATTTAACAAGGACCTAGAAGAAATAAAAAAGAGTCAATATATAATGAATAATGCAATAAATGAGATCAGAAACACTCTGGAAGCAACAAATAGCAGAATAACGGAGGCAGAAGATAGGATTAGTGACATAGAAGATAGAATGGTAGAAATAAATGAATCAGAGAGGAAACAAGAAAAATGAATTAAAAGAAATGAGGACAATCTCAGAAACTTCCAGGACGATATGAAACGCTCCAACATTCGAATTATAGGAGTCCCAGAAGAAGAAGACAAAAAGAAAGACCATGAGAAAATCCTTGAGGAGATAATTGTTGAAAACTTCCCTAAAATGGGGAAGGAAATAATCACCCAAGTCCAAGAAACACGGCGAGTTCCAAATAGGATAAACCCAAGGCGAAACACCCCAAGACACATATTAATCAAATTAACAAAGATCAAACACAAAGAACAAATATTAAAAGCAGCAAGGGAAAAACAACAAATAACACACAAGGGGATTCCCATCAGGATAACAGCTGATCTTTCAATAGAAACGTTTCAGGCCAGGAGGGAATGGCAAGACATACTTAAAGTGATGAAAGAAAATAACCTACAGCCCAGATTACTGTACCCAGCAAGGATCTCATTCAAATACGAAGGAGAAATCAAAAGCTTTACAGACAAGCAAAAGCTGAGAGAATTCAGCACCACCAAACCAGCTCTCCAACAAATTCTAAAGGATATTCTCTAGACAGGAAACACAAAAAGGGTGTATAAACCCGAACCCAAAACAATAAAGTAAATGGTAACAGGATCATACTTATCAATAATTACCTTAAACGTAAATGGGTTGAATGCCACAACCAAAAGACAAAGACTGGCCAAATGGATACAAAAACAAGACCCCTCTATATGCTGCTTACAAGAGACCCACCTCAAAACAAGGGACACATACAGACTGAAAGTGAAGGGCTGGAAAAATATATACCATGCAAATAAAGACCAAAAGAAAGCAGGAGTGGCAATACTCATTTCTGATAAAATAGACTTTAAAACAAAGGCTGTGAAAAGAGACAAAGAAGGACACTATATAGTAATCAAAGGATCAATCCAAGAAGAAGATATAACAATTATAAATATACATGCACCCAATATAGGAGCACCGCAATATGTAAGACAAATGCTAACAAGTATGAAAGGGGAAATCAACAATAACACAACAATAGTGGGAGACTTTAATACCCCACTCACACCTATGGACAGATCAACTAAACAGAAAATCAACAAAGAAATGCAAACTTTAAATGATACATTAGACCAGTTAGACCTAATTGATATCTATAGGACATTTCACGCCAAAACAATGAATTTCACCATTTTCTCAAGTGCTCATGGAACATTCTCCAGGATAGATAACATCCTGGGCCATAAATCTAAACTTGATAAATTCAAAAAAATCGAAATCATTCCAAGCATCTTTTCTGACCATAATGCATTGATTAGATCTCAATTACAGGAGAAAAACTATTAAAAATTCCAACATGTGGAGGTTGAACAACACACTTCTGAATAACCAACAAATCACAGAAGAAATCAAAAAAGAAATCAAAATATGCATAGAAACTAATGAAAATGAAAACACAACCACCCAAAACCTGTGGGACACTCTAAAAGCAGTGCTAAGAGGAAAGTTCATAGCAATACAGGCATACCTCAAGAAACAAGAAAAAAGTCAAATAAATAACCTAACTCTACAACTAAAGCAACTAGAAAAGGAAGAATTGGAGAACCCCAGAGTTAGTAGAAGGAAATAAATCTTAAAAATTAGGGCAGAAATAAATGCAAAAGAAACAAAAGAGACCATAGCAAAAATCAACAAAGCCAAAAGCTGGTTCTTTGAAAGGATATATAAAATTGACAAACCATTAGCCAGACTCATCAAGAAGCAAAGAGAGAAAAATCAAATCAATAAAATTAGAAATGAAAATGGAGAGATCACAACAGACAACACAGAAATCCAAAGGATCATAAGAGACTACTGTCAGCAGTTATATGCCAATAAAATGGACAACGTGGAAGAAATGGACAAATTCTTAGAAAAGTACAATTTTCCAAAACTGAACCAGGAAGAAATAGAAAATCTTAACAGACTCATCACAAACATGGAAATTGAAACTGTAATCAGAAATCTTCCAGCAAGCAAAAGCCCAGGTCCAGATGGCTTCACAGCTGAATTCTACCAAAAATTTAGAGAAGAGCTAACACCTATCCTCCTCAAACTCTTCCAGAAAATTGCAGAGGAAGGTAAACTTCCAAACTCATTCTATGAGGCCACCATCACCCTAATACCAAAACCTGACAAAGATACTACAAAAAAAGAAAACTACAGGCCAATATCACTGATGAACATAGATGCAAAAATCCTCAACAAAATTCTAGCAATCAGAATCCAACAACACATTAAAAAGATCATACACCATGACCAAGTGGGCTTTATCCCAGGGATGCAAGGATTCTTCAATATCCGCAAATCAATCAATGTAATTCACCACATTAACAAATTGAAAAATAAAAACCATATGATTATTTCAATAGATGCAGAGAAGGCCTTTGACAAAATTCAATATCCATTTATGATAAAAACAACTCTCCAGAAAGCAGGAATAGAAGGAACACACCTCAACATAATAAAAGCTATATATGACAAACCCACAGCAAACATTATCCTCAATGGTGAAAAATTGAAAGCATTTCCCCTAAAGTCAGGAACAAGACAAGGGTGACCACTTTCACCGCTACTATTCAACATAGTTTTGGAAGTTTTGGCCACAGCAATCAGAGCAGAAAAAGAAATAAAAGGAATCCAAATTGGAAAAGAAGAAGTAAAACTTTCACTGTTTGCAGATGACATGATCCTCTACATAGAAAACCCTAAAGACTCCACCAGAAAATTACTAGAGCTAATCAATGAATATAGTAAAGTTCCAGGATATAAAATCAACACACAGAAATCCCTTGCATTCCTATACAATAATAATGAGAAAGTAGAAAAAGAAATTAAGGAAACAATTCCTTTCACCATTGCAATCAAAAGAATAAAATACTTAGGAATATATCTACCTAAAGAAACTAAAGACCTATACATAGAAAGCTATAAAACACTGATGAAAGAAATCAAAGAGGACACTAATAGATGGAGAAATATACCATGTTCGTGGATTGGAGGAATCAATATAGTGAAAATGAGTATACTACCCAAAGCAATTTACAAATTCAATGCAATCCCTATCAAGCTACCAGCCATATTTTTCACAGAACTAGAACAAATAATTTCAAGATTTGTATGGAAATACAAAAAACCTAGAATAGCCAAAGCAATCTTGAGAAATAAGAATGGAACTGGAGGAATCAACTTGCTTGACTTCAGGCTCTACTACAAAGCCACAGTCATCAAAACAGTATGGTACTGGCACAAAGACAGAAATATAGATCAATGGAACAAAATAGAAAGCCCAGAGATAAATCCACACACCTATGGACAGCTTATCTTTGACAAAGGAGGCAAGAATATACAATGGAGTAAAGACAATCTCTTTAACAAGTGGTGCTAGGAAAACTGGTCAACCACTTGTAAAAGAATGAAACTAGATCACTTTCTAACACCACACACAAAAATAAACTCAAAATGGATTAAAGATCTAAATGTAAGACCAGAAACTATAAAACTCCTAGAGGAGAATATAGGCAAAACACACTCAGACATAAATCACAGCAGGATCCTCTATGATCCACCTCCCAGAATACTGGAAATAAAAGCAAAAATAAACAAATGGGATCTAATTAAAATTAAAAGCTTCTGCACAACAAAGGAAAATATAAGCAAAGTGAAAAGACAGCCTTCTGAATGGGAGAAAATAATAGCAAATGAAGCAACTGACAAACAACTAATCTCAAAAATATACAAGCAACTCATGCAGCTCAATTCCAGAAAAATAAACGACCCAATCAAAAAATGGGCCAAAGAACTAAATAGACATTTCTCCAAAGAAGACATACAGATGGCTAACAAACACATGAAAAGATGCTCAACATCACTCATTATTAGAGAAATGCAAATCAAAACCACAATGAGGTACCACTTCACACCAGTCAGAATGTCTGTGGTCCAAAAGTCTGCAAGCAATAAATGCTGGAGAGGGTGTGGAGAAAAGGGAACCCTCCTACACTGTTGGTAGGAATGCAAACTAGTACAGCCACTATGGAGAACAGTGTGGAGATTCCTTAAAAATTGCAAATAGAACTACCTTATGACCCAGCAATCCCACTGCTGGGCATACACACCGAGGAAACCAGAATTGAAAGAGACACATGTACCCCAATGTTCATCGCAGCACTGTTTATAATAGCCAGGACATGGAAACAACCTAGATGTCCATCAGCAGATGAATGAATAAGAAAGCAGTGGTACATATACACAATGGAGTATTACTCAGCCGTTAAAAAGAATTCATTTGAATCAGTTCTGATGAGATGGATGAAACTGGAGCCGATTATACAGAGTGAAGTAAGCCAGAAAGAAAAACACCAATACAGTATACTAACACATATATATGGAATTTAGAAAGATGGCAATGACGACCCTGTATGCAAGACAGCAAAAAAACACAGATGTGTATAATGAACTTTTGGACTCTGAGGGAGAGGGAGAGGGTGGGATGATTTGGGAGAATGGCATCGAAACATGTATACTATCATGTAAGAATCGAATCGCCAGTCTATGTCTGACGCAGGATACAGCATGCTTGGGGCTGGTGCACGGTGATGACCCAGAGAGACTTTATGGGGAGGGAGGTGGGTGGGGGGTTCATGTTTGGAAACGCATGTACACCCGTGGTGAATTCATGTCAATGTATGGCAAAACCAATACAGTATTGTAAATTAAAATAAAGTAAAAAAAAAAACAAACTCAACATTCAGAAAACGAAGATCATAGCATCCAGTCCCATTGCTTCATGGAAAATAAATTGGGAAAAAACAGATGTAATGACAAAGACTTTATTTTCTTGGACTCCAGAATCACTGATGGTGACTGCAGCCATGAAACTGAAAGATGCTTGCTCCTTGGAAGAAAAACTATGACCAACCTAGACAGCATATTAAAAAGCAGAAACATTACTTTGCTGACAAATGTCCATCTAGTCAAAGCTATGGTTTTTTCTGTAGTCATGTATGGATGTGAGAGCTGGACCATAGAGAAAGCTGAGTGCCAAAGAATTGATGCTTTTGAAGTGTGGTGTTAGAGAAGACTCGTGAGTGTCCCTTGGACTGTAAGATCAAGCCAGTCAATCCTAAATTTCCAATTCAGGAAATATTCCAGTGAATATTCCAATCGTGAATATTCATTGGAAGGTCTGATACTGAAGCTGAAGTTTCAATACTTTGGCCACCTGATGGGAAGAGCTGACTCATTAGAAAAGACCCTGATGCTGGGAAAGATTGAGGGCAGGAGGAGAAGAGGATGACAGAGGTTGAGATGGTTGGATGGCATCACCGACTCAAGGGGCATGGGTTTGAGCAAGCTCTGGGAGATGGTGAAGGACAGGGAAGCCTGGCATGCTGCAGTCCATGGGGTCACAAAGAATTCGACATGACTGAGTGACTGAAAAACAACAACGATGTTATCAGAGTATTGCAAAGAAATCTCTGCTGTATAATATGCCAAGATTTGCTGAGAAAATCATGAAGAATAACAAAGCCTGAACACTTATAGTTTATAGCACTACATAAATTATAGTGATTAAGACAGTGATGTATTGATCTAAAGTTAGATGAATAGACAAATAGAGTATATGAACACATCTACAAATCTGGGCATCTAGTTTTATGCCAAAGGTGACACTCCAGAGCAGAGGCGAAAGAATGGTGTTTTTAATAAATGGTACTTGGCTGATTGGATATCCATATTAAGTAAATGAAAATGGTTTGAAACTATATTCGAAATCTATTCCAGATATGAATATAAAACATTTTAAAAATAAAAATTTTAGAAGAGAAATAAAATATCTTCATTATTTTGGGGATAGGGCTTCCCTTGTGGCTCAGCTGGTAAAGAATCCACCTGCAATGTAGGAGACCTGGGTTCGATCCCTGAGTTGGGAAGATCCTCTGGAGAAGGAAAGACTACCCACTCCAGTATTCTGGCCTGGAGAATTCCATGGACTGTTGCATGGGGTTGCAAAGAGTCGGACGTGACTGAGCGGCTTTCACAGACATATATTTATTAAATAAGACTCAAAGAGTGCTAACTGTAAAGGAAGTCTTAAAAAAATTAGACTATCATAAAATTAAGAATTTCTTAATAATTCATCATTACAAGACATCATTAAGAGAGTGAAAAGGCAAGTTGAAGTTGTATATATTTGATGGAAAACTCATATCCTCAAAATATAAGGAACTCCTAAACTTCAGTAGGAATAAGACCAGAGAAGAATGCAGGAAAAATCATGGGCAGAGGACTTGAACAGGTATTATAAAAGGGGCTAACCAAATGACCCATCAGTACTAAAAAGTGCTCAACCTCATTAATCACCTGAAAAATGCAAATTAAAACTTCAGTTATGTCTCTGCAACTGTATACCAGTATGTCCAAAATGGAAATGATCAATAATAGCCAGAATTGAGGATCTGAAGTTAGTGGAACTCCCATAAACCATTGGTGGGATTGTAAGTTGATACAATCATTTTGGAGAAGTTTTTGGGAAAATTTACTAAAGCTAAATGTGTGGACTTTATGATCTAGTAAATCTACTTTTAGATGTATATGCAATATACATATATGCTATTCATCAAAAGACAAAAATACTCATAGCCTTACGAGCATAATAACCTCAAACTTTAAACAACCTAAATTTCTAGGTGTAGTAAAATGTATAAATAAACTGTGCTATATTCATTTAATGAAATACTAAATAGCAGTAAGAATGACTGAATTACAATTACATACAGGAATGTGATGAATCTTAAAAGCAAAGTGTTAAAAAAAAGTCAGAAACATATACTATATGATTTCTCTTATAGAAGTTTAAAATGAAATGGAATCAACCTAGGGTGTGAAAAGTCAGAATAGGGTTCACCCTTGAAGGAAACAGGAGAAGTGTGTCCGGTGTTGGTAATGATCCATTTTGTGTTCTCAGTGTTGGTTGTATGAGTAGGTTTGCTTTTTAAAAATCAAGCTACACATTTGAGTTTCACATTTTTTAATACGTACTTTATACTTAATTTAAAAAATTACTTTTAAAATTGCTGCTAAATATAAGACCTCTCTCTCCAGATTAAGCTCCACAATTAGTCCTTATACAACCAGGATCTGGCATAGTGTCTGATATATAGAAAGTTTTTAAGAAATACCTGTTTAATTTAGAATAAAGTCATTGTTGATTGCTCAATCAGTGTCATTACATAAATTCAAGTCAGTTACAAGAGAATAATTCTCCAGCCCATGATGAATAAGTGGGTCAGGCCACCTCATAACTTCATGGAGTTGGAAATTGTCAAAGTCCTCATTCTCAGCAATTCTGAATCAAAGAGACCTTCAGTCAGACTTTAGGCAGATAAAAACCTGCCTAAAGATCTTTAGGTCAACCAAATCTAGCAGCAATCTAGTAAGTAAGTTCAAGGCAAGGGCACACACAACATACACTGAATGAAAAGGTGACTAATCAACTCAGTTCAGTTCAGTTCAGTCGCTCAGTCGTGTCCGACCCCATGAATCGGAGCACGCCAGGCCTCCCTGTCCATCACCAACGCCCGGAGTTCACTCAGACTCACGTCCATCGAGTCCGTGATGCCATCCAGCCATCTCATCCTTGGTCGTCCCCTTCTCCTCCCACCCCCAATCCCTCCCAGCATCAGAGTCTTTTCCAATGAGTCAATTCTTCACATGAGGTGGCCAAAGTACTGGAGTTTCAGCTTTAGCATCATTCCTTCCAAAGAAATCCCAGGGCTGATCTCCTTCAGAATGGACTGGTTGGATCTCCTTGCAGTCCAAGGGACTCTCAAGAGTCTTCTCCAACACCACAGTTCAAAAGCATCAATTCTTTGGCGCTCAGCCTTCTTCACAGCCCAACTCTCACATCCATACATGACCACTGGAAAAACCATAGCCTTGACTAGACGGACCTTTGTTGGCAAAGTAATGTCTCTCCTTTTCAATATGCTATCTAGGTTGGTCATAACTTTTCTTCCAAGGAGTAAGACTAATCAATTACTGTTTGATAATTATGACAGTTTTTCCTCAGATTAAAATAACAATTTTATAAAACATACTATACCATAAGGAAGCATTTGTTACCATAGAGAAATAAAAAACAATATAATTGTTCCAGGGAACATTTGTCATCAATAATATTTAACATATTTCACATTAAATAGCTAATAATCTTTAGTTATTGGTGTTTTTTATACCAATAGTCAGTAGTGGGCTTTGGCACCAGTAGTAGTGTTTAATTTTTATTAAAATTAATAATTAAGTACCAATAAGTAAGAGGTTTATTGTCATTTGATGATAAATATGAAAAAGCCATACTGAATGGACTCTAGTGTCCATACCACACAATATCTGTCATTAGGGCAGTGGGGACTTCCTATTTAAGACCTGTCTTCAAGACCATGTCATTCAAGAAATCGCCTCCATCTAGATGAAAAACAGAACAGTAGAAAATGGTAGTGGCCAATATTCAGCCAAATGCAAACAGGTACCTGAGTGCTCAGAACATCAGAATTTATACATTCAGCAAAACCCAAGAAGCTCAGCCCATAGCAAGACAGGCACACAGACTGCTTTCAAATGTTAAAATCAGTCATTCACTGAATACCTTGGGAGCAACACTGTGGGCCAGACAGTTTGAGGATTCAGAAGACATGGTCCTAAATCCTAGCCTTTCCACCTACTATCTATGTAGTTGGACAGTTTGCTTAACTTTTTTGAAACTTAATTTCCTCCTCTGTTAAATGGAATTAATAAGAATTATGTCATTTATTCATGTGTGTGTGTGTGTGTGTGTTTACCATGAACTTAAGTTTATTGTTCATGAAGTCGCAAAGAGTCGGACACAACTGAATGACTGAACTGAACTGAACTGAACTAAGTTTATTGAAGACCTCATATATCTGGTACTCTCTTGGGTAGTGATTATTATTGGGACTAATCAGGATAATATTTAATATAATAATATTTATATGGCTAATGTCTGGCATATATTGGAGTAGGAAATGGCAAGCCACTCCAGTATTCTTGCCTGGGAAATTCCATGGACAGAGGAACCTGGTGGGCTACAGGCCATGGGTCGCACAGGGTCAGACACAACTGAGCACACACACGGTGGCATTTGCTAATTGATCAACAACTAGTAGCTTAAACAATGACATGACTATTGTAAGTAGCAAGAGGTCTGGTGGTACTTGCCTGGTGGCTCAGTCGATAAAGAACCCGTCTGCAATGCAGGAGACTCGGGTTTAGTCCCTGAGTTTGGAAGATCCCCTGGAGAAGGAAATGGCAACCCACACCAGTATTCTAGATTAGAGAATTCCATGGACAGAGTAGCCTGAGGGCCTACAGTCCATGGGGTCACAAAGAGTTGGACACGACTGGGTCACTAACACAAGGTGGTTGATCTTACAATGATCTAGACTTTTTTCTATCTTATCACTCTTCCCTACTCAGTGGATCAGCACCACCAGTGGTTTATTCACGGACACAGAGATTGCCAGAGCTCTAAGCCTTAAGCCCCATACCTTCCTACAGTAGCATCCTGGTAGAAAACAAAAGAGTGAAGCTTAAAAAAAGGAAAAAGTAATGTGTTCTTCATTACATCTATTATCCTTGCACCTGGCCAATTTTCTCTGTAATTTAATGGACTATAAGTGGGCTACACACATACACCTGCACAATTTTCTGGGCAAAATGGAATATGGCTACTAAACCTGTCTTATCTCTGTGGCCAGTTATATCATCACTCATTCTCCACTGGGGTTTCTCTGAGTGAAGAAGAAAGGAATAAAGCTTTTTGCATTGTGACAGTGCTCAATAGATGCTGGTGGTCAACTATTGGCTGGACAAAATGTGCTCTGTGCAATAAAACCCTTCTCCGCTAAAAAGGGCTGGTTGCTGCTGCTGCTAAGTCACTTCAGTCATGTCCGACTCTGTGCGACCCCATAGACGGCAGCCCACCAGGCTCCCCCATCCCTGGGATTCTTCAGGCAAGAACATTGGAGTGGGTTGCCATTTTCTTCTCCAGTGCATGAAAGTGAAAAGTGAAAGTGAAGCTGCTCAGTCGTATCCGACTCTTAGTGACCTCATGGACTGCAGCCCACCAGGCTCCTCCATCCATGGGATTTTCCAGGCAAGAGTACTGGAGTGAGGTGCCATAGTTTTACCCTATTCCTGACCCTTAGACACCATTGGCAGGCTGGGCCCAGAAGGACTGTTGCCTTAGCTCCTTCACATGGTGGACGCCATGAGCTCCTTTTCACCTTTGCTGCCTTATTTTCTGCAGCTGCTGCATTATAACCTCTCTTCTAAATGCCCTTTCTTCCCACTAAAACCCTTACCTTGCGTACTGAAGTCCTGTAATCAGTCTGATGCCCTAAGACAGTGAATCTTAGCTCTCACGCACACAAAAAGAGTTAAAGTGTGGCAGCCTCCTGTATGGATTGGTGCAGGAAGAATTGAGGTATATAATATTTATCCCCTTTCATTTATTCACATATTTCCCTTTAGATGATTATGATGTTTCCTCTGGCACCGTGCACATGAACTGTAAGAGACAGCCTTCTCCTGCCTCATCCCAGCCTGCCTCTGGTCCCCTGTGTATGTCTCTGCTCTTCTTCCCCTATACCCAACTAAGAATACGATGTGATAAAGTCACTCTGTGCCAAATCAGAATTGGGGTTTTTCTATGCCAAGTCTTGAAAGATGGACGTGTTAGAAGTTTGATTTGACAATGCCAATAAGAATTGATTCTAGGCAGCAGCTGATAACTGAAAAAAGAAAAGAAAGGAAAAATACTAAGCAACTGTCGAAATGCTGACCACCCATAGACTTTTCAGCTCTATTGGAAATAGTGAAATCAGCAAAACTTTTGTTTATAAATGAAGGTACCTTCTTAATACAGAACCTCACCAGCTATAATTCATCTTTTGTCCTTAGTTTACAAACTATGAAGTAATGGATATGTGCTGCGCTTGGTTGCTCAGTCATGTCCGGCTCTTTGCAATCCCATGGACTGTAGCCTGCCAGGCTCCTCTGTCCATGGGGATTCTCCAGGCAAGAATTCTGGAATGGGTAGCCTATCCCTTCTCCAGGGGATCTTCCCAACCCGGGAAACGAACTGGGGTCTCATGCATTGCAGGAGGATTCTTACCAACTGAGCTATCAGTGAAGCCTGGATATTGCTTTTATTATTGTGCTAATAATTTGCAATCACTTCATGAACATGCTACTGCTGCTGCTGCTGCTAAGTTGCTTCAGTCGTGTCCGATTCTGTGCGACCCCATAGACGGCAGCCCACCAGGCTCCCTGTCCCTGGGATTCTCCAGGCAAGAACACTGGAGTGGGTTGCCATTTCCTTCTCCAATGCATGAAAGTGAAAAGTGAAAGTGAAGTCGCTCAGTCGTGTCTGACTCTTAGCGACCCCACGGACTGCAGCCCACCAGGCTCCTCCTTCCATGGAATTTTCCAGGCAAGAGTACTGGAGTGGGGTACCATCGCCTTTTCTGCATGAACATGCTACCTGCTAATAAATCCAAAATAAATCAACCATAAATATTCATTGGAAGGTCTGATGCTGAAGCTGAAGTTCAATACTTTGGCCACATGATGCAAAGAGCCAACTTATTGGAACAAACCTTGATGCTGGGAAAGACTGAGGTCAGGAGAAGGGAGTGATAGAAGATGAGATGGCATCACCAACTAAATGAACATGAGTTTGATCAAACTCCAGAAGATAGTGAAAGACAGTCAAGCCTGGTATGCTACAGTCCATTGGGTCACAAAGAGTTGGACACAACTTAGCAACTGAACAGCAACAATCTATACAATCTGTAAAATCATCAGTTCAGCTCAGTTCAGTCACTCAGTCATGTCTGATTCTGCGATCCCATGGACTGCAGCACACCAGGCCTCCCTGTCCATCGCCAACTCCCAGAGTTTACTCAAACTCATGTCCATTGAGTCGGTGATGCCATCCAACCATCTCATCCTCTGTCGTCCCCTTCTCCTCCTGCCTTCAATCTTTCCCAGCATCAGGGTCTTTTCCAATGAGTCAGTTCTTTGCATCAGGTGACCAAATATTGGAATTTCAGCTTCAGCATCAGTCCTTCCAGTGAATATTCAGGACTGATTTCCTTTAGGATGGACTGCTTGAATCTCCTTGCAGTCCAAGGGACTCTCAAGAGTCTTCTCCAACACCACAGTTCGAAAGCATCAATTCTTCAGCGCTCAGCTTTCTTTATAGTCCAACTCTCACATCCATATTTGACTCCTGGAAAAACCATACCTTTGACTAGACAGACCTTTGTTGACAAAGTAATGTCTTTGCTTTTTAATATGCTGTCTAGGTTAGTCATAAGTTTTCTTCCAAGGAACAAGCATAAAATTAAAAGACATTAATTTATTTATACCAGTGCATCTTTTTCAGACTTCCAATAGCCACAGTAATCAGGTTTGTCCATAAGTTATTCCCCATTACCATTTGTTCTTTTCTGTGCTTCTTTTTGTATTTTAAAGTAGCCCAAATTGTCAGAACATTAACTTGATTTGTAAGTATCTGATCCTCCCATTTTGACCTGAGTCAGTAAATATTGACTATATAAAAAGGTAATATGAGTGGACCAAATATAGTTTTGCTGCCAGCATACCTCCCATTACTAACTTCTCATTGTGTTAGTAACACTTTACGCCAATGAAGGACGAGTTTCAACCTAACTGTAAAGCTCTATCCATACTTCTCCTTATATATTCCTTCAATTAAACATTCCATTTCCCCAACTTAGCAAACCACAATCAAAAGAATAATAATAATAACAAACTAAATAAAATTTAAAACAAAACAATATACACGTGCACACACAAACGCATACACACCCACATGTCATATTAGAAACAGACAGTAAAAGCAAATGAGAATTTTTTTATGCTCTTGTTTCTGCAAATTCTCATTTGTTTAACTATTATACAATATGTCCTGAAATCACCAAATTTAGCCTGTGGGATCCTATGGGACTGTATGACCATTCATTGATAGTGAAAGTGAAGTTGCTCAGTCGTGTCCGACTCCGCGATCCCATGGACTGTAGTCTCCCAGGCTTCTCTGTCCATGGGATTTTCCAGGCAAGAGTACTGGAGAGGGTTGCCATTTCCTTCTCCAGGGGATCTTCCTTACCCAGGGATCAAACCCAGCTCTCCTGCATTGCAGGCAGACGCTTTACCCTCTGAGCCACCAGGGAATATTACTCATTGATAGTAGTAAGTTTAAATAAAAATCAGTTACTACAAAAAAATAATAAATTAGAGTGTGGTCAGTTTGTTGCATTCATATCACAGGACTTTTCTACAATTTTTAATGCAGTATGATATTTGCTATTGTCACAGTAAAATTGCCAGGGCTTCACTAGAAAGCAACATATATGCATAGCTAAAGACATTTATTTAATAAAGTAATTTGGAATTTTCATTAGATTCTGGCTTCTGTGGGAACAAATGTATGCAGTGAGGTCATTCTGTCTAGACAAAGTCTATTTAATTTTCTTACCCCAAATCAAACAAATTACTTATCTATAGATCTAGGCTTACTCTAGAATATCCAATATGGTTAGCTGCACCTGGGTGTTTTGACTCCTACAATAAGACCACCAATTTGCTTCATTTATACCTCATTTCCAGGACAGCCATCTAGCCTGAAGGTTATTCAGAGATTTTACTCACTTCTAATAGTATAATATTTGTCAAACAGTTGATAATTTCTTTTTGTCATCTGAGTTGATATATCTTGTCACTTTTGAATAGTAATAACTGAAGTGATATTTAAGCAATTTTAAAGATGAGGGTTTAATGATGATACATATTTGTAGTTATAAAATATTAATTCAGTTAACAAGTATTTTGATGAAGGCATCTAAATATGGAATAATTGTGAGTAGGGTTGCAAAAATACCCAAAAAGAAATGATGATTACTAATTATGATTCTGTATTTACATAGATATTTTATTGATTAAAATTTGTTTCCCTAAAATTATAAATAAATGTACTAATGTTGATCCTAGTTCTTGACGTGTTATATTGTAGCCAAGAATTTTCAAAGTTTCTCTTTAGGTGGAATGACTACAGCAAGGCTTCTGTCCACACTTGAAACTGCTGTCAGTAATTTGTACACTGTAGTAGAAGAATTTAATTTTATGAATAAGGTTTTCTAAAACTCCACTTTTTTATATGCTCAAAACCAAGTTTTTCTCAAGCAAACAATAGTTCTTATTTATCATGAGGATTCTGGCCACATAAATCCATTTTAACTGTTTTGTTTTGCTCTTGTTTTGAGTTCTGTGTGTTAGTGTTAGATTCTAGGATCCGGAAATACTAGGTTCTTCCTACCTAGAATTATGACATGCAATAATTTTGTTATGTTTGTTTGGTCCTATTTTCAAGGTGCATCCCTCCTAAAGGGCTCATGCTGCCCAGGAACATAACCAGATTTCAACATTCTTATGACTTTAGATGGGGCTTCCCTGGTGGCTCAGACTTTAAAGAATTCGCTTGCAGTGCAGGAGAGCCAGGTTCAATCCCTGTGTTGGAAAAATCCCCTGGAGAAAGGAGTGGCTACCCACTCCAATATTCTTACCTGGAGAATTCCACGGACAGAGGAGCCTGATGGAGCCCCAAAGAGTCAGACAAAACTGAGCGACTAACACTAACATGGCTTTTGATATACATTGTACTTGATATTGTATCAGTCCATCTGAGCAAAACCACATGAAAATATTTAACTTTGTTGATTTTATTTTGTTCAGTTTGGGTCAGATGTAATTTATAGTTATTGAAATTTAATATTTGAGATCATACATTTTTGTTGGCATTTTTTCTGGTAGAGAAGGGAAGGGTGATGAATAGAAGGATCATGCCTAAGCTTTGTCCGAACTTACCTAATTTTTAAAATCTCCACAAGCTCATCAAATATTTAGTACTTCCTTTGAATGATAGTAGTATGACCAGCAAGTTTCAATATTATTGCCAAAATGAGTATATTAGAAAACTGAGATACTCAGTGCTTCTTAATTATGCTAGACTAAAAAGTTTTCTAATATTTTTCAAAGTTAAATTCTTTACTTTTTATTTTATACTAGAAATTCACACTTAGATTATTATTACTGTTTATAAGACTTCATGAAACCCCAAAGATTGATTATAAGATTACCATTCTAGCTTGTGGGGTTATCATCTAATCTAGATTTGTTGTATTCAAAACAATTATAGTTTTATTCAGTATGCTGTTAAATAGTTCAGTGACTCAGTTGTCTGACTGTTCAGTTGCTCAGTTGTCTGACTGATTGTGAGCCCATGGACTGCGGCATCCCAGGCTTTCCTGTCCATCACCATTTCCTGGAGCTTGCTCAGACTCATGTCCGTCGAGTTGGGGATGCTGTCCAACCATCTCATCCTCTGTCATCCCATTCTCTGGCCTTCAATCTTTCCCAGCATTAGGGTCTTTTCCAGAGAGTCAGTTCTTCACATCAGGTGGTCAAAGTATTGGAGTCTCAGCTTCAGCATGAATATGCTGTTAAATAATCCTCGCTAAATAACATTTTTGGATTCATAAAATTAAAATAAATCTCTAATTCCTTAGCGACAGGGCATTTGATAATTGAGTCCTGGCTCTTTGTTTCCTAAGCAACGTGGCAGTGGTAGGAAACAGACAGTAGTAAAATGCATAGACTCCAGTTGATATTGCTCACTTATTTATTCCAAAAGAGGGCAGCAACAGTCTATTTTATATAGATCCTCTGCTGTGTGCTGATGTGTTCTGGTCAGGGGTTGTTTTTGAGTAATTCATTTTTATTTTAAGTCAGATATTCCTTTCCTCTTCTCAAAATGGTAAATAAAAATAAATACCTGATGAATAGAAATAAGTTTATTGTGAAAAATAGTTAGAAGAAACTTTTAAAAACCCATGATTTTACCAGAAGTAGATAATTTGTCAAAAGGAAAAAAGTCTCTTCAATGCTATGGCTTTCTTTGTCTCACTCTTCTCAATTAAAACCAGAATAAAAACTGGTTTTCTCTTTCATTTATTCTATGTTTCTTTTATTATAGTATGTAATGACTGAAAAATTTCATTTAATTGTACAGAAATCATTAACATGCTTCTACTAATAAAATAAGAATATAATTTTTTAACAAAATTTTGGCACTAAAATAAACTCTTTGAGAAATCAGATATCATTTTAGGCTAACTTTGTTTAGGTATATTAAATAAGTGGTCTAATGATGATAATCTGAAGCATGCTCCTGTGTTTTCATCTTGGTATTTTTGAGTTCCTCCTTGAAAAATCCTGTCCTGAACTGGCACCAGCAGATGAAGCAAATGACTGCTCCTTTCTTCAGATATTTTCTTACACACTTTTTTTTTTTTTTTGGACTTGTATTTCTGTTCTTTAGCAGTTTGAAAGATTCTCCTTTCATCTTACTATAGATGGTTAATCTTAAAAATATCAAGCATGCAATTAGATAGCTTTCAAATCTTGGGGTTGAAACTAATGAGAAGTAAGAGGAGAGCTACAGAATATCTGAGAATGTCAATTATACTTGACTCCCTGAGAAGCAACATGAATTTTGTGGCCAATAATTAGTACTTTCAAGAGGGATCGAAGGAAATAAAGAGAGGACAGGGAGAGAATGGAAGCTTACTCTCTTCACAATCATGGTATCCTGTGCAGCTGTCTATAGTAATATTAATGCAATGATGCATTTCTCCCGTATTATCTCTTTCTACTACTGATTTAATTTTTAAATTTGGTACCTTGATAAATTTTTAGAACTGTCTGACCTTTCATTAGTAACTATGTCTATAGCCAAAATTGGGTAGTAATACTTGTTAATGAAAGAGGCAATCCATAGACTAAATACTTTATTTATTAATATTGTGTGGAATGTGATAATATCTGGCACACTCTAAATACTTTTTATTAACATTGTTGTTGTTGTTGTTGTTCGTTTATAGCTATCATCTCCTTCCCAGGCATAGAAACCCTCTTTCATAAGGTATCCTTCAGAGTGTTTCTTAACAATTGTGTCACAGCTATGGGAGAGAGTGGGATAGGATTCCTGTGAGCCAGGAGGAGTTTGGTATAGCCTGAAGCATAGGCAACCACAGACAACATTTACTGAGCACGTGTTGCAGGACAGACACAATGCTAAGTATGCTATGTGGATTTTATCATTTAGTCCATAAGCAAAGAAAATGGAGGTTCACTGGCAGAACAACCCTTGTGATGACAGAAAAGTGTTGCTCATCAAAACTTCTAGGTAGGTCAGGATGGATTAGTTCGATGCAAGATGAAGCAGTTGTCTGTCCATCCCAGGCTCCTCTGTCTATAACCCGTCTCCCTGCCTGGTGTCCTCACTTCGTTTCTGCTCTTCAGCGCTCTGTCACGTCTTTTTCTCACCATTTTTGACATATGTTCTTAGGAAAGGATCAAATTTGAATCCTTTAGTCTTCTGCTGTCAATTTAAGCTATGGTATTACCTTTCCCATACTCTCCATCTTAAAATTTAGTATTGTGGATTAAAAGTCTTGCTATCAGGAGGGGTGTTTCAATATTAATCAGTACATGGAGATATACTGGATGGTTTGGGGAGTGTGGTAATAGCAGCAGCAAAGTTTCCTGTCTGGATGTTCAAATCACAACATCTGTATAATTACTTCTCAGATAACAGATTATTACAGTCTTGTACAACCAGGCCTAGATGTCTAGTCTACAGTACATACACTTGTAATTGTTGAATGAAAAAGAATTGCCTGCCAGATATTTTATGCACACTGGATAATTTAATCTACAAAATAATAATAAGTAAATATTGTTCTCATATTCATTTTTACAATTGGAAAAAACTGAAGTAGAGAGGAGGTACATAACTTGCTTATGTATCATAGAAGTATATGAGGAACCTTGGCACTCTGGCTCTGGAGTCTGGAGCTCTCACTCATATCTTTTTTTGTTTTTTTAATTCTTTGTTTATTTCTCTTTTCCAAAGTTTCACCCATCCGTCTTACTCTCAAGTCTTTTTCTCTACTTACTCTACAAAGCACATCATCGGATTCCTTGGTCACAACTACTAATTAGGGTGCATAAATTTGATTTTCTGTGCCAACTTGCTACTGTATTTTCAAGTGTCTACCAGCAGAGCTGTATGGATATCCCAAACCTCCTCAACCCCAAGTCCCAAACTGAATTTACCTTCCCTAAGTCATTTCTTTTCTCATGTTTATTGCTTGAAAACTTCATCATTCGTCAACATGTTAAATATCAAAATTTACTGTTTTTTTGTAGCTCTTCAGTTCAGTTCAGTTCAGTCGCCCAGTCGTGTCTGACTTTTTGTGACCCCGTGGACTGCAGCACGCCAGGCTTCCCTGTCTATCATCAACTCTTGGAATTTATTCAGACTCATGTCCACTGAGTTAATGATGCCATTAAACCATCTCATCCTCTGTTATCCTCACTTCCTCCGGCCTTCAATCTTTCCCAGCATCAGGGTCTTTTCCAATGAGTCAGTTCTTCACATCAGGTGGCAAAAGTATTAGAGTTTCAACTTCAGCATCAGTCCTTCCAATGAATATAAAGGACTGATTTCCTTTAGGATGAACTGGTTGGATCTTGTTGCTGTCCAAGGGACTCTCAAGAGTCTTCTCCAACACCACAGTTCAAAAGCATCAATTGTTTGGCACTCAGCTTTAGAGTCCAACACTCACATCAACATAACTACTGAAAAAACCATAGCTTTGACTAGACAGACCTTTGTTGGCAAAGTAACGCTGCTTTTTAATAAACTGTCTAGGTTGGTCATAACTTTCCTTCCAAGGAGTAAGCGTCTTTTAATTTCATGGCTGCAGTCACCATCTGCAGTGATTTTGGAGCCCAAAATAATAAAGTCTCACTGTTTCCACTGTTTCCCCATCTATCTGCCATGAAGTGATGGGACCAGATGCCATGATCTTAGTTTTCTGAATGTTGAGTTTTAAGCCAACTTTTTCACTCTCCTCTTTCACTTTCATCAAGAGGCTCTTTAGTTCTTCTTCTCTTTCTGCCATAAGGGTGGTGTCATCTGCATATATGAGGTTATTGATATTTCTCCTGGCAACCTTGATTCCAGCTTGTGCTTCACCCAACCTGGCATTTCACATGATGTACTCTGCATATAAGTTAAATAAGCAGGGTGACAAAAGGAGCCTTGATGTATTCCTTTCCTGGTCTGTTGTTCCATATCTAGTTCTAACTATTGCTTCTTGACCTGCATACAGATTTCTCAGGAGGCAGATCAGGTGATCTGGCATTTCCAACTCAAAGAATTTTCCACAGTTTGTTGTGATCCACACAGCCAAAGGCTTTGGCATAGTCAATAAAGCAGAAATAGATGTTTTTCTGGAACTCTTTTGCCTTTTTGATGAATCAACGGATGTTGGCAATTTGATCTCTCTGGTTCCTCTGCCTTTTCTAAAACCAACTTGAACATCTGGAAGTTCACATACTTTTGAAGCCTGGCTTGGAGAATTTTGAGCATTACTTTGCTAGCCCATGAGATGAATGCAATTGTATGGTAGACTGAGTATTCTTAGGCATTGCCTTTCTTTGGGATTAGAATGAAAACTGACCTTTTCCAGTCCTGTGGTCACTGATGAGTTTTCCAAATTTGCTGGCATATTGAATGCAGCACTTTCACAGCATCATCTTTAGGATCTGAAATAACTCAACTGGAATTCCATCACCTCCACTAGCTTTGTTTGTAGTGATGCTTCCTAAGGCTCACTTCGAATTATAGGATGTCTGGCTCTAGACGAGTGATCACATCATTGTGATTATCTGGGTCGTGAAGATCTTTTTTGTATAGTTCTGTGTATTCTTGCCACCTCTTCTAAATATCTTCTGCTTTTGTTGGGTCCTTACCATTTCGGTCCTTTATCGAGCCCATCTTTGCATGAGATGTTCCCTTGGTATCTCTAATTTTCTTGAAGAGATCTCTAGCCTTTCCCATTCTATTGTTTTCCTCTATTTCTTTGTACTGAGTACTGAAGAAGACTTCCTTTTCTTGGCAAGACTTTCTTGCTGTTCTTTGGACCTTTGCATTCAAATGGGTATATCTTTCTTTTTCTCCTTTGCCTTTTGCTTCTTTTCTTTTCATAGCTCTTTGTAAGGCCTCCTCAGACAACCATTTTGCCTATTTGCATTTCTTTCTCTTGGGGATGGTCTTGATCCCTGCCTCCTGTACAATGTCACGAAACTCCGTCCATAGTTCTTCAGGCGCTCTGTCTGTCAGATATAATCCCTTGAATCTATTTGTCACTTCTACTGTATAGTGGTAAGGGATTTGATTTAGGTCATACCTGAATGATCTAGTGGTTTTCCCTACTTTCTTCAATTTAAGTCTGAATTTGGCAATAAGGAAGCTCTTAGTTTGTGGCTCTTAGTTATTCCTAATACTTCATATCTATTTAATTGTAAAATCTACCTCTTAAATGTCTTCTCAGATACTTAAGGGTCAATTATACTTCAATTTATTCTTTAAGTCCATCTCTTTTCTTCTCCTTTACTGCTAAGACTTTTATTAAGCACCCCAGTGTATGTCTCCTAGAGTACTGCATGTGTGGATTTGCTCTAAGTCACTACAGTAGTGTCCAACTCTTTGGGACCGTATGGACTTTAGCCCGCCAGGCTTGTCTCTCCACGGGATTCTCCAGGCAAAAATAATGGAATGGGTTGCCATGCCCTCTTCCAGGGGATCTTCCCGATCCAGGGATCGAACCTGTGTCTCCTGCAGCTCTTGCATTGCAGGCAAATGCTTTACCACTGAGCCACCTGGGAAGTTCCTCCTAAACTACTGCGTCCCTCTTAATTGCTGTCACTGAAACCTTTCTTGCCTCCAGTAATCCTTTTCCACAGTTCTGCTTCCATTGTTATCCTTCTGGAAAATTATGATCTTGTAACTCGCCAGTTTTAAACAAGACACCGGCATTATTTTTACGTGAACCGTGAACTCCCTGATGTTCAAGCTGGTTTTAGAAAAGGCAGAGGAACCAGAGATCAAATTGCCAACATCCGCTGGATCATGGAAAAAGCAAGAGAGTTCCAGAAAAACATCTATTTCTGCTTTATTGACTATACCAAAGCCTTTGACTGTGTGGATCACAATCAACTGTGGAAAATTCTGAAAGAGATGGGAATACCAGATGACCTGACCTGCCTCTTGAGAAATCTGTATGTAGGTCAGGAAGCAACAGTTAGAACTGGACATGGAACAACAGACTGGTTCCAAATAGGAAAAGGAGTATGTCAAGGCTGTATATTGTCACCCTGCTTATTTAACTTATATGCAGAATACATCATGAGAAATGCTGGACTGGAACAACCACAAGCTGGAATCAAGATTGCCGGGAGAAATATCAATAACCTCAGATATGCAGATGACACCACCCTTATGGCAGAAAGTGAAGAGGAACTCAAAAGCCTCTTGATGAAAGTGAAAGAGGAGAGCGAAAAATTTGGCTTAAAGCTCAACATTCAGAAAACTAAGATCATGGCATCTGGTCCCATCACTTCATGGGAAATAGATGGGGAAACAGTGGAAACAGTGTCATACTTTATTTTTTTGGTCCCCAAAATCACTGCAGATGGTGATTGCAACCATGAAATTAAAAGACACTTACTCCTTGGAATAAAAGTTATGACCAACCTGGAGAGTATATTCAAAAGCAGAGACATTACTTTGCCGACTAAGGTCCGTCTAGTCAAGGCTATGGTTTTTCCTGTGGTCATGTATGGATGTGAGAGTTGGACTGTGAAGAAGGCTGAGTGACGTAGAATTGATGCTTTTGAACTGTGATGTTGGAGAAGACTCTTGAGAGTCCCTTGGACTGCAAGAAGATCCAACCAGTCCATTCTGAAGGAGGTCAGCCCTGGGTTTTCTTTGGAAGGAATGATGTGAAAGCTGAAACTCCAGTACTCTGGCCACGTCATGCGAAGAGTTGACTCGTTGGAAAAGACTCTGATGCTGGGAGGGATTGGGGGCAGGAGGAGAAGGGGACGACAGAGGATGAGATGGCTGGATGGCATCACGAACTCGATGGACATGAGTCTGAGTGAACTCTGGGAGATGGTGATGGACAGGGAGGCCTGGCGTGCTGTGATTCATTGGGTTGCAAAGAGTCAGACTCGACTGAGCGACTGAACTGAACTGAACTGAACTGAACAAGGGACACTTGTTCCTTTCATGGCATATGAGCCTTTCCACAGAAGTGGTGAGGTCCTTCTTCAGTAGATCTTCTGCCATTTCTCCCAGGTGCTCCGAGGTGTCTTTCTCATTCATCTCAGTACACTGCTCTTTCATATCTCTGGATCCTTGCTCATAAGGTTTCCTGCCTAACTGCCCTTCTCCTGTAAAATTAATTCATCTTCTAGCCCTATTGAAATTACATGCCTTCCTTCCCTGACATCTTCAAGAAGACAGTGCAATATCTTGACATTGAGTTTTCTTTTAATTAATTGATTTTTATGTTGAGAAATACGATGCAAACAAAACGATTTCTAACATATAGCAAATTGAGAAGCATAGCAATAAATTGAACTTTTAAGCCAGTAAACTACAAACCAGATTGTGACAATTCCACTGAAGCTCCCTGGAGGCACTTTCCCACTGCCTCCATCCTGTCTGAAATTGAAGATAACCGTTGTGCTGGATTCGGGGCCTGTGTTTCTTTTCTGTTTTATAATAATGCAACCAAGTATGTGTGTATCTTTAAAAATGTAATGGGCTTATGTTTTTGGTCTTGAATTTTATTAAAGTGGTGTCATACTCTATGTAGTCTTCTGCTGGTTTGTTTCAATGCTTTATTTCTAATATTCCTCCCTGACATTTCCTATGGGTTGAAGATAGTTTATTTTCACAGTTGTATTGTATCCCATTGTAAGATAATTTTACATTCGTTTGTATATTCTCCTAATGATGAATGTCTGGGTTTTCTCAAGTTTTGAATATTATGTTCCTTTGAACACTTTTGAGTATTCCATTGTAAACATGAGCTAGAAACAGTTTAGGGTATATACCTAGGGTTGGAATTATTAGGTGGTAGATGTATACCTGTTCAACTTTAGATGAAAAAGGCAATTTTTATCCCAGAATTTATGTGTCAATCTTCATTCCCATCAACAGTGGGCATTGCCAGCTGTTAGAATTTATCTACTGGTGTTCTTCATGAATAATCAAGGTCAGAAACTATATCTCAAATACTTAGCTCAGAGCTTAGTACATGGTATGTGTGTGTGTGTGTGTGTGTGTGTGTGTGTGTGTGTGTGTTAGTTGCTCAGTCGTGTCCAATTCTTTGCAACCCCACAGCTCCTCTATCCATGGCATTCTCCAGGCAAGAAAACAAGTGGGTTGCCATTTCCTTCTCCATTAATACATGGTAGTGCGTAATAAAAGTTAAATGATTAAATATACCATAGCTTAAGTACAAATTAAGACAAACATCAAGAAAATACAGATGGGTGGTAAGAGCAAAAGAAGAAATTATTTCTTATTTAATTTCGGGCATGGCTTCAATTTAGCTCCAGATGTCCTTTCTTTTCTTCTGTCAGTGAATTAGTGCCAAAACCATTCAACCAGAACTCAAATTTGGGTTTGTCTTTGCAGGAGGATTGTTAATAGTTACTCATGTATATGGAAAAAAAACTCCTCAATATTGTGAATATTTTGTACCATTTGTTGATATACTGTTTTGATTTTAGAAACTTTTCATATTCATATTTTCTATAGAGAAAATATTCTGTTATTTGTGGAAACTATTTATGTAGAGTGTGCTTTTTACATTTTCCTTTTATTCTTTTTCCTGACCATTTTATTAAAGGGTCAGTTCAGTTCAGTCACTCAGTTGTGTCTGACTCTTTGTGACCCAGTGGACGGCAGCACACCAGGCTTCCCTGTCCATCTCCAATTTCCAGAGCTTACTCAAACTCATGCCCATTGAGTCAGTGATTCCATCCAACCATCTCATCCTCTGTCTTCCCCTTCTCCCCCAGCCTTCAGTCTTTCCCAGCATCAGGGTCTTTTCCAATGAGTCAGCTCTTCGCATTAAATGGCCAAGGTATTGGAGTTTTAGGTTCAGCATCAGTCCTTCCAATGAACACCCAGGAATGATTTCCTTTAGGATGAACTGGTTTTTTCTCCTTGCAGTCCAAGGGACTCTCAAGAGTCTTCTCCAAAACCACAGTTCAGAAGTATCAATTCTTCAGTGCTCACCTTTCTTTATAGTTAAACTCTCACATCCATACATGACCACTGGAAAAACCATAGCTTTGACTAGATGGAGCTTTGTTGGCAAAGTAATGTCTCTGCTTTTTAATATTCTGTCTAGGTTGGTCATAACTTTTCTTCCAAGGAGCAAGCGTCTTTTAATTTCATGGCTGCAGTCACCATCTGCAGTGATTTTGGAGCCCAAGTAAACAAAATCTTTCACTGTTTCCATTGTTTCCCCATCTATTTGCCACAAAGTGATGGGACCAGATCCCATGATCTTAGTTTTCTGAATGTTGAGTTTTAGGCCATCTTTTTCACTCTCCTCTTTCACTTTCATCAAGAGGCTCTTTAGTTCTTTTTCGCTTTCTGCCATAAGGGTGGTGTCATCTGCATACCTAAAGTTATTGATATTTCTCCTGGCCAACTTGATTCCAGTTTGTGCTTCATCCAGCCCAACATTCCACATGATGTACTCTGCATGTAAGCTAAAAAGCAGAGTGATAAAAGGAACCTTGACCTACTTCTTTTCCAATTTGGAACCAGTCTGTTGTTCCATGTCCAGTTCTAACTGTTGCTTCTTGACCTGCATGCAGATTTCTCAGGAAGCAGGTCAGGTGATCTGGTATTCCCATCTCTTGAAGAATTTTCCAGTTTGTTGTGATCCACACAGTCAAAGGCTTTAGCACAGTCAATAAAGCAGAAGGAGATGTTTTTTCTGGAACTCTCTTGCTTTTTTGATGATCCAGTGAATGTTGGCAATTTGATCTCTGGTTCCTCTGCCTTTTCTAAATCCAATTTGAATCTGGAAGTTCACAGTTCACATACTGCTAAAGCCTGGCTTGGAGAATTTTGAGCATTACTTTGCTAGCGTGTGAGATGAGTTGTTAAAAGATATATATATTTAAAAGTATACAGCATCTACAGAGCTGTGCTTTCCATAAGTATACATATATACTAATATTAATATGATGCTTTTCCTAAATTCCCTGTGAGTTAAGAGGTCTCCATAAAGTGGGAATGCACTTTATATCTAGGTTTTTGAAGAGACTAAACCATTTGTCCTTTTATGGAGAAAGAGCTCCTGAGAATTTCCAGTGTTCCCAAAATAGAGAAGAAAGCTCCTGTCATCTCCCTACGTCTTATTGTGTCCTGCAAGATTTTCTTTTCTTGAGACACTCAGTTCTTTTCATTTTCACTTGAAATTGTTTCTGATTAATATTTAAATAAATGTAAACATCAGCTTTTACTAAAGGTAATTGTAGAATTGAATACTCTTCACGTAGGGAATTTTTAATGTTTGCAGAGGCATTTTGTCAGCAATTTTTGAGCTATTTAAAATATCAGTGTCTAATGGGATTAAGTTGGATAATCAAATAACAAGCTGAGATCTGGGTAGACAGTTTGATGCCTGTGGGGTATTTCCTTGATGAATATAAATGAAAGGTGTCTCGTGGTTAGGGGCAGAAGTCACCATGTCACTATGCATGGCATTTCTGCTGAGTCAGCACCTTGGCATGAAATTGAGACTCTGATGAAGGGATGGACTGATAAGAAGAAACCTGACAGGGTTTTATATTAGTGCAGTGGAATATGGCATGTGATATTCTGAGCATCAGTGGTTTGTAAATAGTGAAGAAAACCAACTGATGCAGACAGTCATGTCTAAAATCAGTTTTTAATTTCTTAATAGACTGTATTCTGGGCCAACTCTTTGACTAATGATTTACATAAACTTTTGTTTCATTTTCCTTCTAGAACTTGTTTATTATTCCTTCGAATGGAGCAAGAATAAGTTCTGCTCATGTTTACAATTTCATGCTCTGTTTTACCCTGAGTTCATCCTAACTATTTATATTTTCTTAAAAATGATCATTTGGGTATTCACAATCTCTTTTAAATTTAGCTTTGAAACAAGTTTAATTATGGGAAGTAAAAAGTTCACCCATTATCACCTGTCATCATATAATAAAACTATGCATTTATATAATCATATTCATGTAGATTTGTGTGTATACATGTATTATATATTATATATATATATACACAATATGTGTTGAATGAACGGTTGCAGAATGAATGATTTATATGAATGCATTATGAATGTATTTTTTTTCACTGGACATTATTTCAAGCTTTTCATGCAATATTTTCAATGAAGTTTAAAATATTCCATCTAGTAAACTGTTTAATAATCATTTCTTTATTACTATCCATTTGGTTTTATCTTTCTCTGATATTTCTTGTATTTTAGCCTCATAGTATATAAAGGCATAGTTTTTCATTTGTTGTGCCTTATAGATTTGTTTTAGGCAATATGATGAAAAAGACAAAGATTTTCTCACAAGTATTCCACATCCTTGTAAAATATTCTCATTTCCCTTCTGGTCTCTTCTTCCTTCTCACTCACCTGTTAGGATCACTAAAGTCATGCTCTTCAGGATCCTTGTTTAAAAAAAGTCATATGGCAAATCATTTATGTTTTAGGAAGATTAATTTAATGCATAAACTGTATAGAAAAGTGTAATGAGTGCTTTTCTAGTGAATTCTGCATATTGTGCTATCATGTTGGTTAAATTATTTAAGATCAGATGACTTTCCAATGCCCAGAAAATAATCCTTATACAAGCAATCTCACTCTTATTCTTAAAGTCTGGTCAGAGCCTTAGTTCCTATATAGTCTTTTCATAAGATAAATAAAAATTGGCCTTAAAAATGAACTGAAACCAATTTGTGACTGTTCAGCCCTTCTTGTAAGTTCTCCATATCCTCATTGCACATTTTACATGTCACAACAGAATTCTTGTTCTTCTTTTTGTGACATGTAAGTTATATATGTGACATACAATATGGAAGATTATCTTTGTAGGATAAGAAAACTGTGTATAGTAAGTAAAACTCGATGTATTTATTTCATATTATGTACTAGGCACTCATAGTTGGTGCAGTTTTATTGAGAACCAGTATATAATATTTCATAAAACATTTTAATGGCTTAGATGATTGTTAATTCAATATAAAATTTGTTGCTGGAATATATATAGCCTTGACCAACCCACACATGTTTTTACTAACTACAATGTTGATTACTGATAAATTTTCTACATTTTGAATCCCTCTTAAGTGAAAAAAAATTCAATTTCTTTTTAGTATAACATAGTGCTCAAATCCCTATCTAATTTCTCTGGTTAATGGCTGCTTTCAAGGAAATTAATTGATGCAAACTATTAAAATGTTGCCAAATAATTTCCAAATCTTTACAATTTTTCTAATTATTTTTATGGGCTCTATTTTTAAAAATATTTATTGTGATTTTATTTTACATACATAGGCATTTCTAGTGACTTTCTTTGAGAAAGAAATTTTACAAAATAAGTATGTTTGATTTAATATATTTGAGTTTAAATGAATGTAGAGCTAAAGAGATTTTGCAGAATTATGTTTAATTAAGGGGTCCGTATCCTCTTTATCTCCCTTTCTATTTTTTTCTCTCTCTCCCAACTCTCTACCTCTATTTGTATATCATCTTTCCTCTCTCATTCTCTGGCTGATGATCTAGAGAGGCCAAGTATATTACACCTGAGCTTCAGGGTGTGAAAGCTTAGAAACAAAGCAGAAAGAGCAAACATTTTGCTTCAGCCCTATATTTTCTGGTAAATCTTCGTTAGTAAAATTAAGATTGATAATTTAACCTAAGGCACAATTTACAAGCCCTTTCATCTAAGATATGACCATTATATTCTTCAATATAAAACTGAAGAACTGTTATGGAGAACAGATGTAAATTGTGGTCCATTTTTCTTATATGTGTTTACCCATGTAAAGTTTATCATGATGCTGATAGGTGCTAAGAGAATGAAACAAAGAAAGAAAGAAGGAACATGATGGGTTTGAAGGATTAAATATTGTTGCAAATTCTTTGCTGCCACAAGCGAGTCCAAACATTGTTCCTCTTGAATCTGGGCTGGGCCTGTGATTAATGTATGGTGGTGGTAATTCTGTATTGGTTCTGATCCTAAAATTTAATAAGGCAGGCCACTTCAATTTTCTGCTTCCTGGAGCCTAGCTGCCTTGCTGTGAGGAAGCCCAATCAGCAGCAAGGAGGGGAACCATATGAAGTATAATTGAGGCCCCTTGCTCACAGCTCTAGCTGAGCTCCCAACTTACAGACAAGACAACTTTCCAGACATGTGTGTGAGTCATATTGGAAGTGCATCCTCTGGCCCCAGTTGAGTGGCCCCAGCTGAGGCTACATGTGGTAGACATAGGATGTTCTTTTCAAGCCCTCAAGAATAAGAGTGGACCGATGGAGATCAGTTATGAGGCTAGTTTAGTTCTCTAGATGAGAGATTACATAAATTTGAGTGCAGACAGTGGAGATGGTTGAAACAGGACAAAGTAGATGAGTTTGGCATTTGTATCTGTGATGAAACTGAAGAATTTGTTGATGATGCAATGGTACTTTGTACTCTTTGATTGGGTCTGAGTTGCCCAGCTGTTTCTCTGAAACTAGGCTGATGTTGATTCTTGGTTGATAGACTGGATGAATCAGAAGGGATTTTCATATCCTTTAACAAAAGGATATCCTTTCATATCCCTAACAAAATAGGGTCCTTGTGTATAGTCTTAGTCTGAGTCTGACTTTCTTGTGGAGAATAAGAGGAGAAGCAAGGAGGAGGAGTCATGGACTGTTGGGGCAGGGAGAAGCCATTACCCTCTGTGGACACAACTTGGATGGTTTAGTGAATGATGCTTATAATAAAAATGCATATGAATATATAGGATACACTGGCAATTAGATAAGTTTCACAATAATCTAAATATGAATTTATCAATAAACCAGCAGTGAAGATGAAGCAAATTCTGAATAAACTCAGAAAGAGTACATAATTGTTAACTGTTATTCCAGGGGTTTATTGGAATGATTAGGTCATTTATTTGAGAAATCCATGCACTTATTCAACAAATATTAATATTTATTGAGTTTGTTGCTATGTGCTAGGAACTGCTTGTCAAGTGTGTGTGTGTTTCTTGGGAGAGTGAGGTCCTGAATAGGATGACTCTTCGTGATTTTCATGAGCTTACAATCTGTTGAAGAAGATATAATATTTGATTTTAAAAATTTAAATGATAGTACTGTACAAGCAAGATGAGTAAGAAATTCAGTTCAAGTAAAATTCTAACACTTAACCTGGATTTATTTATTGTTTGAATTTTCTCTTCAGAAAAGTTTTAAACATTATTCTTAGTAAACATCTTACTTTTTACTTTATTACTATTAACATTTATTTAATAATATTATATTAGTTTCAAGTATATAAGATAGTAATTTGGTATTTTTATACAATGAGAAATGATTATAGCACTAATAACAGTTATCACCCATCACCTTACAAAATCATTACATTATCAACTATATTCCACCCACTTGACTTATTTATTTTATGGCTGGAAGTTCTTAGCTCTTAATCCCCTTCACCTATTTTGTCCATCCCCCATTCTCCTTGACTCTGGCAAACACCGGTTTGTTCTCTGTATTTATGGGTCTGTTTCTGTTTTGTTTTGTTTGTCTTTAAATTTCTACTCAGTCAGCATCTTTGATATTTTGGAATAAGTCCTGAAAAGTAGTATTTGCTCTCAACCTAGGTAATCTCTTACTTAGTGGAAATAGTCATGAGTCAAAGCACCTGGATTCTACATAACTTGCCTCTGTCGCTAACTGGTTTTTGAGACATTAGGCAAATTGTAGTCTCTCTGTTTCCCTCTTTGTGGTTTTTTTTTTTTTTTTTTTTTTACTCTTATAAACAGTTTAGTTTCAGTCAAGATTATACAGTAGATTAAAGAAGATGACAGTAAATGTATGATTTCAAAGGTGGATGTTCTGAACAATTATTTAAAAACTAAATTGTTGTTGTTGTTGTTTACTGTCTAGTTGCTAAGTCGTGTCCAACTCTTTGCGACCCCATGGACTGTAGCCCTCCCCCATGGGAATACACAGGCAAGAATACTGGAGTGGATTGCCATTTCCTTTTCCAGGGGATCTTCCTGACCCAGGGATCAAACCTGCATCTCCTGCATTGGCAGGCAGATTCTTAACCCTGAGCTACCAGGGAAGCCCCCAAAACAAATAATAAGTAAATTACTCCTTTTTGAAAATGCACGTCATATATGAAGTACCTTTAACATATGTGTATGCATATGTATTCTCTCAGGTGACAGCAGGTTGAACCAGATACAAGTAATTTTTATTTACACAAATAATGAGACAATGATTTATTTAACAACTCCCCTTTGTTTACTGGGCTTAAAGTTTAGAAAATAATAAAAGAATTATGCTTTGAGTACATTGACGAGGTAAAGTTTAGGAAGACTAGAAGAACTTTGTGCCTCTGTGCCTTCTTATCAATGCTGTTGATGAACACAAAATTAATCTTTTTGTCTCAATGTTTCATTGTCATATAAGAATACAAGAAAAATTTCTGGCTGTTCAATTAATTTGGTAGATTTGAAATACTAAAGAAATCAAGCATCTTGCTGTGTAACCCAAGACACTGGAAGCCAATAGCCATTTACCAAAGAATCTGTAATTTGGACATCGGTGAAGTAGAATTGTTGTTGTTATTGTTTAGTTGTTAAGTCATGTCAGACTCTGACTCCATGGACTGTAGCCCACCAGGCTCTTCTCTCCATGGGATTTCCCAAGCAAGAATACTGGAGTGGGTTGCTATTTCCTTCTCCAGGGGAATCTTCCCTACCCAGGGATCAAACCCATGTCTCCTGCATTGGCAGGTGGATTCTTTACCACTGAGCCACGTAAGAAGTAAAATTAGCTGCTGCAGAAAACAGAATGTTCCTTTTCTCAAACTTGTCTGCGAAGTGTTCTGGCTGAATCACAACATGGATTAACTCAGGTAAATGCTTCTTTGCGCTTTTCTTTTAGCACACAAAGCAAGTGTTACAGTGTGGTGTTGTCAGCTATCTCCTTTGCAGTATTTGGGAATCTAGGTATCTTGTTGGAGTGTTTAACTTCATCTTCTGAATTATGATTAAACAGTGGGATAATATTTTTTTATTTGACTTTACTGCTATCAAGTCATGATGATCATTTCATTAGTAGTAACGAGTCTCTTGGGCTTTGTAGGTGGCGCTAGTGGTAGAGAAACCGATTGCCAATGCAGGAGATATGAGAGACTAGAGTTCAATCCCTGGGTTAGGAATATCCCTAAGAGGAAGACATGGCGACCCACTCCAGCATTCTTGTATGAAGAAACTCATGGAAAAAGGATCACGGCAGGCTATTACCCATAGGGTCTCAAAGAGTCAGACATGACTGAAGCTACTTTGCATGTATGCACGCAATGAGTCTCTTAGAATAGCAAATTTGAGTTCTTGTCATCCTTTTCCATATATATTTTACTCCAAGTCTTTCATAAAAACTTACAAAGACTGTCACCTAATCACAATATGATGGGGAAAGCAGAGTATATTACACCTTTTTTTTTTTTTTCATCCAATACATTTTTGTATAAGCAACATGCATTTTCACTTTGCTCAAGGCCTAGCAGGCCCACCTGGCTTTCCTGTATCTGCTAAGAGCAACATGAATTGTTTCTTTATATCATACATATATAGTACCTAATATACCAGTAATGGATGGAAACCGTTCCCCTTTCTTCCCCTGACATACTTTTTGAGTAAGAGTTTCATGGTTTGCTAAATTTCTTACTGAGAGAGGTTAGAAACTCTTTCTGGTTGGTCTGTCTAAAGTTTTCATGTGACATCTGAAAACTTTCACAGTTTGAAAAAAGAATGACAGAAGTCAAATAAGAGATATTTATCTTTCAAGACTGGGGACATGTAGTTGAGTTTTCCAGCATTTGATTACATCATTAGTACATAAGTGGAGTTGGTTGTGAAAGAGCAAGATATATTAATGTCTTAAAAATTTACTTTTCTTACTGCTGATCAGGGCTAAAATACTCATGTTTTCAGCTCAAAAACTCTGTTAAAGTAGCTGGAGAATTTCCATCTGGTGGTAGAGCAACTGTTAATTGGAAATAGTTGCAGGGCATTTGGACATTTTAATAACATTAAATCAAATATTTATTTCAGCTGCAAAGATGGAAATTATTATATGGAAATGTCCTCTACTGAAATATTCTTTTTTTTTAACTATAAAAACACACATATTGAGTTTCCTTTCCAAAACATATTTTATTTGAAGAGTACTTGTCATTTTAGACCCCTGTATTATTGTATAATCTTTGTTATGAAGATATTGCTGTGGATGGACCATAGAAGGATGTATGTGTTTTCAGCCATCTCCATTATGATAAATAGTACGGATTTGAGAAATGGCTCCTCAAATTCGTAAATTTAGCCTGTGATTTCAAGGTTTTGACTTTAAGTTGATTGATCATAGTCTTCTAATTGCCTGATTGACATAAACCACTATAGACAATACTAAATAGCAAGTTTTGGAGGGGGGTGGTTTAAGTCAATATTTCAAATGTAAAATTGGGTCACAGACAGCAAAGTGAATTGCCTAACAGCATGGAACAAACCTTTAAATTCCTATCCCTGATCTAGTCATTATAATAGAATCCCAGTTTGCTTTCAATGTCTTTTTACAAATTGGCTCGAATTTTCATTTTCTTTTTGCTATTGACACTGAACAGATTTGCAGCCTACCACTCCTTTTTAAATCTTTAAAGCCCTAAATTTTATGCTATTGTATATGTATTCCTTACTGAACAAATCAATTCAAACAACCTCTTATTAACAATGTATATTCTCAGGGTTTCTAGATCTGAAGTGTTTTAGATTTAGAGTAGAAATTGTTCAGAATGTAAACAAGTATTGCCCAATTTTATTTTTTAAATATCTTATCATTCTTGTAACTTTGTCTCTAAATATTGATTTTTTTCCCTGAGAAGACATTATCTAGTCAACTGACATGGGTCACTGGGAAATCAGGATATTAGAACATTTGGCTATTATTGACCTGAAAAAAAATTTTTAAATAGCATTTAAGAGGTCATTGTCTTCATAGCCTATTCCCGATTCCAAATGTCCATTTTCTTTTACATACATGTCCTTGGGTTTCATTATAGAGAAGGACTTTTACTGATGATAATTCTTTTCCTTTCCTTATCTACTTAAAAAATCAATTCTGGTGCACTGTTTCATGCATGCATGCATGTGTATACATAGATAAGTTATGGTATATACTTTGCAAACCACAGGGAACGGAAACATTGCCTTCATTAGTTATTATTGCCGCCTGAAAAATCTGCTATCCTGTAAGCTTTCTAGTTTGCTCAGGACTGAAGGGTGTCTTAGGATGTGGGCTTTCAGTTCTAAGACCAGGAAGGTCCTGAGCACAGTGTCAACTGGTCACTCTTCTTCCATTTCCCTAATTTAAATGTGCTGATCCCAGATCCCTGTATAAATGAATACCTAATAGATGGGCTTTCTCCAGTATTCATATAAATTTCAGAAATCCTTAAAATGGCAAAATTAGTCTTCTAGCTGAAAAAAGAGCATTTTTAAGATTAAACATTTAGGAAATGTAGTAAGAGAAGATTGAGCTGAATGATATCTGGTCTTTCTCACAACTGAAATGTCTTGTTAGAGGGAAATGCTACCTTTTCATCACCTGAGACTTGAGAACACTATCTGGAATTTAACAACAATCTCACCTGACTGTCCTCCCCGGTAAAATTATTTAAATCAAGTCAATAAATGCTCTGCACTAGTGGGAATAGCGGAGAAGGCAATGGCACCCCACTCCAGCACTCTTGCCTGGAAAATCCCATGGACAGAGGAGCCTGGCAGGCTGCAGTCCATGGGGTTGCTAAGAGTTGGGCATGACTGAGCGACTTCACTTTCACTGTTCACTTTCATGCATTGGAGAAGGAAATGGCAACCCACTCCAGTGTTCTTGCCTGGAGAATCCCAGGGACAGGGGAGCCTGGTGGGCTGCCATCTATGGGGTCACACAGTGTCGCACACGACTGAAGTGACTTAGCAGCAGTGGGAATACAGAGGCCATTCATATGCAAGAATTCCTTTTTGCCCTCAAGGAATTTACAGTACAGTTGATAAAGACCATCCAAGATGGCAAGGAGATTAAGGTTGACTAAGTCTGCTCTTTATGTGGGCACTTCCATTCTCCAAATAAATCTCATTTTTTGTCTTTTTCTGTACTTGACTTTTAAGTTGTCTAGGCAGGCTGCTTTGGCAACCATCAGATGGTTTTGCTGACAAGGACTTTGCTGTTCCCATAACAAGGAAACCTGGCCGGGTGACCACTTGCTGTGCTTTGATGATATTTGTTCCTCTGTTATTTGATCTCCTCCAGTGTTTGACAGAAGCTGGTGCACAAAGAAAACTGGCTGGAGGCATATTTCGGCAAATAGCAAAGGGAGAAATGGGAAAGAGGTGCACACTTTCTATTTTGAACTGTAAACTTCAGAGTTTTCAGACTATAGGAGTTTCAAACCAATGCTTCTCTTTACCAGGTCTAAGAAATTCTGTGTGGTATGAAACTCCTTAAACCTGTTTTTCATTTGTCAGATTGCAATGGTTATTCTAACTTTTACATGGGGTCATTGGGAAGATTAAGTGAGATAATGCATGGGAAAGATTTAGCCTGATTCCTGGCACATGGTTAATACTCAATAAATATGTTGATTTGTGTTTTTTATAGTTGTAATCTTTCCATGCCTTCCTTTAGAGCTTCATAAAGAGTACCAAGTCTTTTGTATGCTTTAAAGGTTTAAAATAATTAGAGATAATTTGGGATTTTCTGTATCTCCACAGAATCTTTAGACGTAGAAGGAAAACACCCACATTACTACAGTAATATTAAATAGAGCTATGCGAAAATCACATTGGACTAAATTATACAAATCAGAAAACGTTTAAATCAGGAAAACCATGAGGCTATGACTAGTCTCTGACTGTTTGTAATAAGGGAGCCCTTCCCCTACTTTTTGAAATAGTATCAACAAAGTAATTACAAAAATGCATTGTCCAAGCTCCTTTTATTTTATATGTATTTTATTTACATGTGGGTATATTTAAATACTTGAAATTTAAATTTCATTTTTAATACTATGATAATAAACTTTGCAGCCACACGTGTAAATACAGAAGAAGGCAATTCTGCTTTTTCTAAAGTCGGGAAAAGAGAGCATTCGTGAGGATGTATGAACTGGCTGCTATCAAAGAAGCAGGAATCAGGAGTGCTGATGGAGTTAATGACAGCAAGCTAGGCAGTGCTACTGTTCTGGGCCAGAGATGCTGTGGCTGCTCTTGCTGGAGCTGTAAGCTACATAATCTATTTCTCTTCTGCTTTATCTACAGAACTTAATACTTGTAGCCCCATTTCTTAGATTAGCAGCTCAAAATTTGAGTTAAAAATGCTTCGGTTATCTTATTTTTAAGGTGCTTAAAAAAAAAGACCAATACAAACATTGCCTTTTAGATTTCTAGCTATCTGGTTTTAACAGGGTGTTATTTTTGGTACCAAAGGGCCTCTGACATTGCTTTGGAATTGCCTCCTTTTGTTGCATCAGCCCCAGGTCACTGGAGAAGAATAGAGGCTTGGAGGTTGACAAAGATGAAGGGGTGATTTGTGGGTCAGTTCATCAAAAACTGGAACAGGTGGATGTGAGAGAAGCATCCTCTTGCCCCATACTCTGCACCGTCACTTCTTTCCTTCACGGAGCCCAGAATGTTCATCAAGCATGAAAAGCTTTCAATCTGTTTCTGACACAGGAAAAAAAAATAGCTTGCTCTAAAACAAGTGTTTCCCCTAAATGCCCAGTTCTCTATCTAGAGTGAAGTGGATGGATAACTGGATTTAAATGAACATAGGTGTTGGAAAGGATGAAAAAGATTTTCACTGTGTTACTGAAAATTCTCAAATAGTTTGTGTGTGTGTGTGTGTGTTTTGCATAGGGATTTTTTGGTTTGTTTTGTTTTTAAGGAATAGACATTGTGGTTGCTTTGCTCTTTAAAAATGTAGCCTGATCAGAATATTATCTACTGAGATCTGAATGAAATTGAAGTTTTGGAAAATCCTTAGCTTACAAAAACTCGAGTCTGTATACCAATTTCTTTGTTATTAAATGAATATTTTCAGCCTCAGATAAAGGAAAAGAGCAGGTGGATTATCTCAGATAGAGATGGTTCCTTTTACTTTTATGAACTAATATTGATAAGTGCTTCAGCATAAGAACTGAATCTCTATTTACATGTTCTAGGGTCAGTTTCACTTTTGTACAACATGGCATTATAATCATCAGCAAGATAAAATTTTCAAACTCAGTGTGCCTTGTTAGGTTTTTACACAGCTGGGTGGCTTGTGTTTACTTCTTTTTCTTTCTGTTTTTTTTTTTTTTTTTTCAAAATCTCTTGCTTAATTAATCATCATGGGGTTTTTCTTCATTTAATTTTATTCTCAATTTGACTGATTTGTTACTGGATATCTCAACAGAACCAATTGCCTCTTCCTTCTCCCTGTCTATCCTGAGGGCATATTGGAAAGTTCTCATCCTGAGATGCCTAGGTAAAAACATGTTATTTTGGCATTTGGTTACATTTCACCTAAGTTCCATATGATACTGTAGTTTGCTGAGCATCTGTAAATTGCAACGTGTACCCTTAATATTGTACTCCCAGATTTCTGGATTCTAGGAGTTTCATCATGGACAAGAACAATTACATTAAATTACCCTTCAAGTCTTGATGAAGCATCTATAAACATTAATTTATTCAGCATCTAAAAGAAATCAGAGCAAATCAGAAGGAGGGGTGGGGAAGGACTATAAAAAGACTCACTATAGTATTATTTAGAAAGACTAAAGGACATCTAGAAAGCATCTGTTCAGTATCAACCTCTTCAAAGCCTATTTACAAGTCAAAGTTTATATTTCAACAAGATGTGTATTGGTAAGAGTTTCAAACAGCAAAATAGTGTGGATCATTTTCTTTGAGCAAAAGCTATACCTCATTAAAATAATGAGCTTTATGCCACCACAGTTTTCCACTTTTTTTATCTCCCCTTCTTGGCTTTAAGTACAAAATCAGTCTTCAGTGATGTGCTCAGAATTATGCAGCTTTTCACAATGACATTATTTTTTTCCAAGGGGTCACTTCATTTTAAGGATAACTGCAGACATGACTTTGGTGTAATTTCCTTCCTCCTTCTGCAAAGCTGCAGGTTAAACTCAACATGACAGTGTGAGTGATATGCTTGCTAAATTTGTGCTAACATATGCAAATATAGGGAGGAATTATTTATCAGGGAGTAATATGCTTAAGTTTTTTAATAAAGAAAAGCCTGATAAGCATAAAGGAGAGAGCTCTGTAGGAAATGGTGACAGATTGGAATCATTTGCTAAAGGAAATCGCCTCGTGTGGAAATTCCAGTCCCACAGAAAATATCACACAGGTAGAGCAGCCTTCTTGATTTTGATACTAGAGGCACAGATATGGCAAAGGCCTCACTGACCTTCAGATTTCTGTGTTGTGATTGAAGAGGAGGTGTCCTGCCCCAGTGTGTAGAATTAGGACATTTCTTCTCTGCCTTCCTGGTCCAAATTGAACATTTGTATCATTGGCTAAAGTCAGAAAGACTTTCCCGTGGGGCTAGTGGGCTCTGGGTTTGAGCAAAGGTAGCCGTCCCCTCTGTAAGGTTTACCAAGCTTTATCAAGTTGATGTGTGTCTATTGCTCAACATCCTTCCCCTGCTGTCACATCCCTAACCCTCGGGGCTACTCTTCTACATCTCTCTTGGTTCTTGATTAGAAAAACTGTTTTTTTAAGATAAAGAAACTCCAGCAAAACTTTTATTTTGCTTAAAGTTGATCATTATAAACTCATGCTTTATTACACCTCATCATATGTAGAGTTTTCATATATACTCTTTTGCATCAGAGTCAAAACTAACTAGTATATAGATTGTATGAATCATATATACAGACTATATTTATTCTACCTTTTAGACTATTATGTGGACTTGTTTCTATCATGAGCAGACATTTCAGTGTTTTTCTTTCTTATGATGACACTTGGTCTATATTTGGTTTGGTTAAATGTTTTTATTCATTCCTCAGTTTATTTCATATGCCACCAGATAGGTCTTTAGTTTTAAATTCCAATAAAAGCAAGGATGGTATTGCCCTCAGGTCTGTCTATTACAATATATCTGTATATTGTTTTGTGCTGACTATTCGCTTGGAGCAGCAGCTGTCAGAGGACTATGTGTGTCTCTGATTCCTCCAGGTATTTCTCTGTGACCTGAGAACTGATCCAGGCAAAATGATACTGATTTTTTTTCTATGTTTCGTTTTCTTCTTTGATTTATTTATGAATCAATGAAAATGCAAACTGTTGATTTTCTAATATGAACTTTCCATTATGGTTTTGAATTTATATTGAAGTGAAGTTAAGTGAAGTCACTCAGTCGTGTCCAACTCTGGGACCCCATGGATTGTAGCCTACTAGGATCCTCCATCCATGGAATTTTCCAGGCAAGAATACTGGAGTGGGTTGCCATTTCCTTCTCCAGGAGGTTTTCCCAACCCAGGGATTGAACCCGGGTCTCCCACATTGTAGGAAGACACTTTACTGAATTTATATTAAGAAGTCACAAAATGAGCATTTGAAAACAGGCTGCCAGTAATGGTTGGCACTTTCATAATGAAAGTTTTATCTTATATCTATGTTGTTTAGTTAATATTTGCTTATAATAAATATTTTATAAATTGCTTTTTTATTATATAATCTATATTTTTTTATAAAATCTGTTACATACTTTTCACTTTTCAAAGATTAGCAAGTAAAGTTTTTTTTGAAGTATAGTTGATTTGCAATGCTGTGTTAGTTCCAGTGTACAGCAAAGTGATTCAGTAATACATATACATATATCTGAAATAAAAGAATATGTATATTCTTTTCCAGATTCTTTTCTCATACAGTTTCATTTTTGATAGCAAAATAGGGCTTATGAAGGGCCAGCATCTTCATTGTGCCACAGCACATTCTGTTTCTCTGATAGAATTCAATATAATTGCTTTTTTATGCATCTGTGCCTTCTACTAGGATGGTCATATCTTGATGGCAGAGACTCTGTATTATTTATTTGTGATTCTTTAGAATCTTTTTATTAGTTGCAGTTGTGTTCTAGGAATAGCAAGGAATCTAAGGACCCACCAAAAAATAAGCTTAATTTTGAGAAAAAAAAAAAGTAAATTTTTCTTGCTGAAACCACTCTACTGAGATTATCTGGATGACTTTTCTTTTTGCATCTTATGTCTTTAATAAGAAGGTTTCTAGCAATTCATTTTCACTGTATTTTTCTTATTTATAATTATGTTTATTTATTTCTTGTTAACATTTTTTTTTGCCATACCTATGTTTATGATTTTTTCTTCCTCCTTTCTCCGGTAATAAGATAATGGACTTGAGCATAGGTAAATAATATGATGGGATGTTATGAGTCTGACTTAAGAAGTCCTAGGTCCTGAGCATCTGAGAAGTTAATTATCTCACAGGAGATTATACTCTTCCTCATTTCTACTTCATAAACTGCACTGATGGAATTGAAACATTTTGTTATTACTACCAGGGCTCTTGCCTTTATAATTTCTTATTATAAGAGGACTTATGACCCAGATTTTATTTGTAATCAAGGAACGGAGGAAAGAATATGACAGGCATGTTCTTTATTCAGTCATATTTTAGAGTAAAGTGAAATGAATTCCAGATTTAGATTAATTTTTTTAAAGTATAAAATCAGATCAGTAAATACATGTTTATTAAGAAATGATGAGTCCTTTGCAAGATACACTTTGAGCTATATTCAAACCCATGTTGAATTTGGAATGAATGTTGGTATTGGTAAGCAGGTCCCTCAGTTAGAATGTACCATTTCAAGGGAAATTTAGAAGATATCCTAAGTTTAGTTGGCTAATATGGAATTGAACTACATTTGATCAAACCTCATATAACAGTATATTCATTGTATGAATGCTGAAAAGAGAAGACAGCTAAGGTTTTCATGTCTGATTCCTGCTGATCTACATCATGTACGGTCAGACTGAGACACACAGGCCTATGTGGAAGCTTACATTTTTAAAAAATGCATCTGGGACACACTTACTGTCATCCTTCCACCTAAATAAAATAATGCCTTTTTTATTATGAAGAAGGCAGAACATGATTTTAAGGAACAACTTTTGGTAATCTGCAATAGCATAAAATGCTTTCATCTTTCAGAGTGGTACTTATATAATGAGATTATATTTTTTTATTTTTGTATATATGAAAGATTCATAGAACTTTTGGCTTTTTTCACATACCTTGTTTTGGTCTATAAATGGCATCCTGAAGCACAGTGATGAATTTTCAAATTTTAGTTTTCTTTTAAAAAATGGCATCATGTGTATAGTATGTGCACCAGAGAGAGCAAACTACTTATTTTTGAAAAACTAATATTAAAAACTCTTGTGAAAGCTCTATAAAAGCAATGGATTTTATTTCATGAATCAAATCCACTTTAGCTTTTCTGGTTTAGCTGAACTAAGATTAACATTTCAGATAGAGGAAAAATCTGCCTCGATGCCTTCATTTTATTAAACTAGAGTTGACAACATAGAATCCATCGTGCAATTATAAAAGGCTGCCTTTAGTTTTAGTGGTATGATATTGGATTTCAGTGTCATTACAGTTCCAGCTTTTATGTACTAGTTAAGCCAAGCAAAATCGCTACTGAAAATTAGGCTTTTTTTTTTTTTTTTAATGACGAGCTTACGCTAGTTTGAAACAAAGCCCATCTCTTTCAACCCTTGCCTCAACATGGAATCAGGCAAGCAATGAAGAGTTTTGTATTTCTTTTTACAATGCTATCATGAAAAATGTAGAAAATTTCTATTTCATTTTACAATATTATCCAGTGGCGCTCATTACTTCGAAAATAACTCATTATATTTTTGGAAGAAGAAATTTTAAATCCATCCATGGTATTTTGACAAGAGTGGCTCCTGAAATCTTTATTCTTAACCTGGTTTCAGTAACTGTAACTCAGTGACCCTAAGGGTCCAGGTCATTACTTACCAATAATTTTAGTAAAGTTCAAGACAATCTAAAAGCAATACACTATGGTAGTGAATATCCTACCCAGCCAAATGTTGTTATTGTGAGGTGTCCTGACATTAGGTAGAGGAGAGAAGCTGTGTTGGGAATGCTTTGCGCTCCTAGAATATGTTGTAGCAAAGCGAGCCTGTGATATTTTTGTGGACCAGAATTAGTTAGGTCACACGGACCAGATGGGACATTTGGAGGAGTGGTGGAACCCAAACAGGGAACATACTTTCAAAACCAGAGTGGAGGAGAGGCTAGGTGCCTGCTGGAGAAAAGATCTGCTGTTGAGACATCTCCAACATGAGTGGGTTCCTGAAGAATGGATAGGACACCCTATGTGGGGAAGATTCCGGACCAACAATGGGTCAGCAATGCTAGAACCCGATAGTGCTGTCAACTGAATCTTACTCTCTCCTTCCCTAGTTACAACTCAGTGCTAACACTAGGTAGTGGTCTGGTGGAAGCAAGAAAGGAGAGCAAGCTCAAGACAGGATGGAATAGACAAGAATCTAATCATACCCCCTTTCCCATGAACAGTCTCTGAATGACTCATAGAAAACTGGGCACTTAGAAATTAATGAAATGAGAAGCTTATTGACTAAGTGTTACTAGGGAAACTCATAGATCTTAGTAAAGTTTAAGACCTAGCCCATATTTCAAACAAGGGGCAGAAAACAACTCATTGGATGGTGCAGGCTGGAACACGCGATTGAGGAAAAGGATAAGATTGGGGCTTCACTCCAGGGAGGGCCATTTTGCAGTGGGATGGTTATGCTTTTATGTATGGAGTGTTTTATAAAGTATAAAACTTTGCATGAGAATGTACAATGTGTTCCTTTTGTGTCTCTTATAGTTACTTATAAGATAAATAGGACAGACCCGGAAAGACTCAGTGTTTGCCCAGTGTCCACAGGCTTTCCATAGGGAATGGAAAAGGAGCTCGGATATCTGACTCCTGGGCAGTCTCTCAGCTTCAGTTAGCTGCCTCTTCTGAGTACCTGTTTTCTTTTTCACCAAACTGTTATTCTTTCCAGAACTATTTGCCCTATTTAACACAATACTTAGTACAGTGTGACACATAGTAGGCACTCCATAAATGCATGTTGAATGAGTGATTGGATGAATAAATAACAGACTAATGAGTGTATGAGTCTGTGTCCAGCATACCCGGGTCTGAGTGGGTGGCCCCACATAGCACCTTCAAGTTGCACTAACACAACTGACAGAGCAAGTTTTCCTCTTGGAGACAGTAATCGAGACCTGGCTTTGCCTCTTTTGTTCTGATTCTACAAAGACTCCTGCAGATTACAACTATTTTGCTTTTTTGGAAGATGTTTGTATTCTTCATTTTAGAAGCCCAGTGTCTTATGAGGATCAATACATTGTAAATGCCATAGTGGTTTGCAGTTGTATTCTCATTTTAGCTGTGTTAAGAAATCTGCTACATATTAATAGCTAAATTAAAGAGGGCTTTTTATACTTTTAAAGTGTGCATGAATCAGACCCCTCTATCTCTTGATAGTTCTTTTATGCATTTTCTTTAGAATTAGTTTCTTGATCATCAGAAAAATTCTATGTTTTCTATAACAGTGGACTCACAGCAGTCTGGAAGGGAGCATTTATAAATCCTCTCTTGTCATTTTCAACGTCCCTAAGTGACATTTGCATGCTTTCCTAACTTTGTCTTATGGTCTACTCAGTTGCCCTAGTCAGTGTGTTGGTATAAACATTTGATTTAATTCTGATTATACTTTCACTTTGAGCTTGTCATTTTGCATTGAATTTGAATTTTCAACCTTATTGCTCTACATGAACATTTATGCCAATTGTCAGATTGGAGAATGAACAGGGAGGAACTGTCCAGGCACATGGTAACTGTTGCTAAGGAAACAATTCCCTAGCAAACGTTTTAATGGTGGCTGAGTTTGAATCAAGGTGGTTTTCACAGATTAATGGTAGCATTAGAATAAGTGTATAGTAATTTTTATAAATACAGAATGAAGTCATGTGGACTATTCATTTGAACAATAACTTAGCAAAGTGTTCATATCAAGTCTGCAATTAAAAGAATTTGTACATCCATCTTTATACATTACTAAGAGTACCCTCAATCATTTTCCCTATCATAGCTAGATGACTTGTATACTCATTATTTAAACAGCTAATGAGTTTAGACACTTAACAAAAAGTTAAGAATATAGAATGGTATACAGAAAGAGAATTTAGATAGATTTAAATTATTATTTCTGACATTTATTGTCTATATTAATTTAGAACCAATTAATGATGCTTACTCTTAGTAAGCATCAGTCTCCTGATACTAATAATAATATATAAGTAACTCAAATCCACTGTGTCCAAAATAGAACTGGTCGTCTGAAATGGGTACTTGCCAAAATCAGAAGTGAATTTCTAAACAATAAGGCAGCAATTTTAGATCTATAGACCAGCCAAATGATTTATTCTAATTCCACTTAATTACTACTCAAAACAATGTTATACAACATTAAGGTGCTAACCTTCTTGTTTCACATTTCTTATTATGCATTATCATGCATGTTAATTCTTTTAGAAGTCTGAGCAGACTGGATTTCCCATATTTGAGGATGGGTATTAATCAGAGTTTTGCTCACAGTCAGAAGTTCACTTTGAAGAACCTGCACAGGACTTTGTGCTTGGTGGTCACTCCCTGAGGCAGAAGTATCGCCCTTCAGGCTACCTTAATGGAATTGTTTTCCATTTATATTCTTGTTATATTAATAAACAAGCTGACAGCATTTTAAAAGAACTTTGTTATAGGGTAATTAATAGGTAATTTACAGATACTTTCCATTGGTAGCAAGAACTTCCATTGGTAGCACTGAATGTCCAAAAAGGAGCACAGAGATTTGGGTTAATGAAGAAGAATTTACAATCATAATTAGATATTTCTAGGTTTTTTAATGGCTCAAGAACAGGAAACATTATTAAAATATGATGAGGATTAATTGGGTTTCCAGACTATAGGTCTCCTAGGTTACCTCAATTCTAGAAATCTTTTTCTGGACAAAGTTTTTGATGTAACCATCTTTTTGTAGTGCTCTTCTAACTTTTTACTCTCCTAGACACTACACCTACACTGATTTGGTTGTCAGATTTACTTTGCATGTGTGCAAAGTTGCTTCATTTGTGTCTGACTCTTTGCCACCCTGTGGACTGCCTATAGCCCATCAGGCTCCTCTGTCCATAGGATTCTCCAGGCAAGAATACTGAAGTAGGTTGCCATGCTCTCCTCCAGGGGATTTTCCTGACCCAGGAATGGAACCCATGTCTCTTATGTCTCATATTGGCAAGCAGGTGCTTTACCACTAGTACCACCTGGGAAGCCCTGAGATTTACTTTAAATCCCTTAATACCACTTATTAGCTATATGAAAGATAATTGCTATGTCCAGGTCATGCATCTAATACATTAGTTAAGATTGGCATTGGTCGACAATCTTAAAAATGTTTGGAGATTTTAGAAATCTTACTTTAGCCATTGAACTCCCGGTTCTAAAAATATCTATATATCTGTTAGCTCATATTTCCCACAGAAACTGAGAGAAAACTCATAAGACAGTGCTTTGTGGAGAGTAAAAGGAAGTGAGGCAGGAAAGGAAGGCGAGCTGGTACAAGATGGTGCTTACGTAGCTCACCGAATTCCACGAGTAGGAAGATCTGCTGCTAGAACATGAGCATTTCTTCAAAAAGTCCTCGTGGAGCCCCTGCGGGCTTCCCAGGTGGCGCTAGTGGTGAAGAATCCGCTTGCCAGTGCAGGAACCATAAAAGGCCTGGGTTTGATCCCTAGGTTGGGAAGATCGCCTGAAGCAGGGCATGACAACCCACTCCAGTATTCTTGCCTGGGAAATCCCATGGGTAGAGGAGCTAGTGGGCTACAGTTCACAAAGAGCTGGACATGACTGAAGCGACTTAGCACCTACACAGGCATGGAATCCCTACAACTCTGAACGGTCTCTCCTGCTGTATCTTGTTTTCCTTTGATCAGAGTTAACCCTCTTGCACAGAGGCTATGTTACCTAGCTCTCCTTCACTCCACTCCTACCCAAACCACACCCCAAGCCCCCAATTTCCCCATCTCCCTATTCCCATAGCAGCAATGGAATTCAGCTAAGATTGAACTTACCTGGCCCTGGAATTGCTGCAGCTCATATGATGTTGGCTGAGATGGGGCTTCTGCAAAGTGGGGCCCTTGCCCACAGGGAACCTGAAACAGCTGATAGTATTAGGACATGAAGCAATATAGGCAAAGACCAGGACTCCTCAAGGCCAGGGGAATCCAGGAGAGGCTTGGATTGTGTCTAGCAGCACATCAAGAATGTATTATTTTTGATATGTTTGTGACGCAGTGATGAAGTCTACAGATGCAACAGTCTGTGTCCAGTGCCCATTACATACCAGAAGCAGACAGAGAAACAATTAGGCATGTTGATTTCTAAGTATAATAATCCCCTTCATGGATCACAGGCATTTTGTGGTGAAAGGCCTTGCCTAACTCTATGAAGCTATACGAGTATATATTATAGTGTTGTTTTTCTTCTCACCTAATATTTAGTCAAAAATAGTAAGGAAGATAATAATGATGCTGTCAAAGTGTTGTACTCAATGTATCATCAAATTTTGAAAAGTCAGCTGTGGCTACCGGACTGGAAAGGTCAGTTTTCACTCCAATCCCAAAGAAGGGCTATGTCAAAGAATGTTCAGACTACTGTACAGCTGGGATCATTTCACATGCTAGTAAGGTTATTCTCAAAATCCTTCAAGGTAGGCTTCAGCAGGATGTGTACTGAGAAATTCCAGATGTACAAGCTGGATTTTGAAGAGGCAGAGGAAACAGAGATCAAATTGCCTGTATCCATTGAATCTTAGAAAAAGCCCAGAAAAACATCTACTTCTGCTTCGTTGACTATACTAAACCTTTGCGTGAATCACAACAAACTAGTAAAATTCTTAATGAGATGAGAATACAAGACAACCTTACTGTCTCCTGTGAAACCTGTATGTGGGTCAAGAAGCAACAGTTAGGACCTTAACCTGGAACAACAGACTGGTTCCAAATTGGGAAAGGAGTAGGACAAAGCTGTATATGTTCACCCTGCTTATTAACTTAAATGCAGAGTACATAATGTGAAATGATGGGCTGGATGAATCCCAAGCTGGAATCAAGAGTCCCTGGAGAAATATCAACAACCTCAGAATGCAGATGGTACTACTGTAATGCCAGAAAGGAACTAAGGAGCCTCTTGATGAGGGTGAAAGAGGGAAGTGAATAAGCTGGCTTGAGACTCAACATTCAGGAAACTATCCCATCTAATAGTCAGAAAAAGCATCCCATCTAATAGGAGGGGAAAAGTAGAAGCAGTGACAGATTTTATTTTATTGGGCCCAGTATTACTCTGGATGGTGACTGCAGCCATGAAATTAAAGGACACTTGCTCTTTGGAAGGAAAGCTATGGCAAACCCAGACAGTGTATTAAAAAGCAGAAACATCACTTTGCTGACAAGGTCCATATCACCAAATTTATGGTTTTTCTAGTAGCCTTGTGTAAATGTTAAGAGTAGGGCCATAAAGTAGGCTGAGCACCAAAGAATTAATATTTTCAAATTGTGATGATGGAGAAGCCTCTTGAAAATCCTTTGGACTGTAAGGAGATCCAACCAGTCAATCCTAAAAGAAATCAACCCTGAATATTCATTGGAAGTACTTTTTTTGAAGCTCCAATACTTTATCCACTTTATCAGTTATCTTCTGGTTGGAAGAACCAACTCATTGGAAAAGAACCTGATGGTGAGAAAGATAGAAGGTAAAAGGAGAAGGGGGTGGCAGAGGATGAGATGGTAAGATAACATCACCAAGTCAATGGACATGAATTTGAACACACTCCAAGAGATAGTGGAGGACAGAGGAGCCTGGTGTGCTGCAGTCCGTGCGTTCACGAAGAGTCAGACATGACTTCATGACTGAACAACAACAAAGTATAATAAATGAAATAATAATGGACATTGGAAGATGAGACAGGATAGAGATTGTAGTTCATGATTAAATATACAGCATAGAAATGATTTCTGAATGCTAATTGCCATGGGTAATGGCAGTTAGAAGATAAAACTGAACATGATACTTTGCTACACTTAAAGATATTATTGGCCAGGGAATGAATATGCTAAAATATCAATAAAGTCACCTATAAACATTTTTTCAAAGATTTCTTAAGAAAGAAAATCTGGCAGCTCAAGAAACAAAACTTCAGTGATTTAATTCTATCCTCTGTTTTATCAGTCCAGTGAAAATCAAGTCTTGTTTTATGTTTCTAATAGTCCTATATGCCATTCAGTAGCAGAGAAAGCTTAGTACCAGCTGCTGGAGGTTTGAAACTTTTTTCAGGACAGTTAATAAAACAATATCCATGGGAACTAAAGATGCAGGTTATAAAATAAGAGCAAAAAAAATCCCTTTTATGGTAAGAGATGGGATCATGTTTTTCTGCGATTGACTAGTGTGTTGAATCATTGGAAATATGTTCATAAATATTAATTGATCTGTCACTTCATAAATATGTATATATACCTATATACATCATCTCCTCATTTGCAAATGTAAGTGAGTTCATTCAAACTGTATTGCTAACAATGGTGACAGGAATGTACTTCTATTGCTAATGATGGGTTCAGTACTCCATCAGTATAATTTTCCATTGATTTTGTGGTGTAGGTCTTCTGTGAACTGCACTTGTTGAAGTATCATTAGATGGTGAAAACAAGCCTCACTAAGCCAGAAATGCATGAGACAAGGTATACATTGTATGTTTTGTTGAGATAGATTCACCTTCACAAATGGAGTAAAGAGTAAAATGATGGAGTGAGGTAAGCCAGAAAGAAAAACACCAATACAGTATACTAATGCATATACATGGAATTTAGAAAGATGGTAATGATAATCCTGTATGTGAGACAGCAAAAGAGACACAGATGTATAGAACAGTCTTTTGGACTCTGTGGGAGAGGGAGAGGGTAGGATGATTTGGGAGAACGGCATTGAAACATGTATAATATCATATATGAAATGAATCGCCAGTCCAGATTCGATGCAGGATACAGGATGCTTGGGGCTGGTGTACTGGGATGACCTGGAGGGATGGTACAGGGAGGGAGGTGGGAGGGGGGTTCAGGATGGGGAACATGTGTACACCCGTGGCGGATTCATGTTGATATATGGCAAAACCAATACAATATTGTAAAGTAATTAGCCTCCAATTAAAATAAATAAATTTATATTTAAAAAAAAAGAATAAAAAGATGAAGATAAAATTGGAGAAAGTGCTTTCCCAGTCAACTTCTTTCACTACACAAATTTTCTCATATTTCTGTAAATTTCTTACCTTACTTTGTTACATATTCCAAAATTACAACTATGACTTTTGTTCATTCGAACTGTATTTATTTAATTCCTAATATGTGTAAGACACTCTGTTAAGTGCTGCAAAGTATAATAAGATGACTATGACGTGTGCCTCTGATGCCAGAAATTTAACTTTCAGTGGAAAGGTCATGTTCTTCTTGGAGATCGTTAAGACAGTCAGTCTTTTATATATTAGTGTAGGCCTCCCTGGCGTGGCTCAGGCGGTAAAGAATCTGCCTGCAATGCAGGAGACCTGAGTTCAGTCCCTGGGTTGGAGAGTTCCCCTGGAGAAGGGAAAGGCTACCCACTCGGTGTTCTGGCCTGGAGCATCCCACGGACAGTGTTGCCTGGTGGGCTGCAGCCAATGGATCCCAAAGGGTCAGACACAGCTGAGCCACTAACACTTCCACTTCACTTTTTCATAGGTTAATTTCATAGTTGCTTCTCTTAAAATAGCTCAAAATGCTGTTGTTTATGGTTATTTATATGATCTATCTAAAGATATTATATATATATATCTTTATATCTATCTAAAGATATTATAAAGTGAAGTCGCTCAGTTGTTCCCGACTCTTTGTGACTGCGAGGACTGTAGCCTACCAGGCTTCTCCCTTCATGGGATTTTCCAGGTGAGAGTACCGCAGTGGGTTGCCATTTCCTTCTCCAGGGGATCTTCCCGACTCAGGGATGGAACTCAGGTCTCCCGCGTTGCAGGCAGACGCTTTACCCTCTGAACCAGCAGGGAAGCCCCAAAAGATATTATAAAGATCTAGATAATCTTTCCATTAAATTTAATTCTTCCAGTTAAGGGACTAAACCAGAGATGTCAGTCTGTGCCACCACTTCACCCCTGTCTAAACAAGGCTGTTTTACCTGGAATTCCAGTCTCTAAGGTTAAACCTTTTATATGCTGCTACATACAAATGTGCACACTGCCTCCTGCAAAGATATTTTCTTCACCACTAATGGAAAAAGGAAATATACTCAGTTTTGTTGCTAGTATAAGTGCAAGAATTCTTTCTTATTTTTTTTCTATTTGGTAAACTACTATTCTTGTTTCATTAATACAGTCCAGAATGCCTCCTTAGGACACTAATTCTGGATTCTGTGAAGGTTAAAATTAGGATTATTAGAGAACTGCATGTAAACAGATCAAAGTAAAATTTCTTTTCCTTTATCTCTAGTTTGGATATTATGTCAACTCCTTGAGGGAAAACTTATTTGAAACACTGAATATCTGCAGTTTATTTGTTGAGAATAGAAAACTCTGGTACTTCATTGGGAAACTCAGGTATTGACTGGAGCCTCATATTAATGAGTTACAGAGCTTGAGTTGGTATGCCTGGTATACTATTAGACTTGTCTTCGGTAATAGCTCAAACTGAGCAACTAGTAACAGTAAGTAGACTCTGATGCTTGTATATATGATAGTTACTTTAAACATTTAAGAAACTTCCATTTTTATTTTAAATAGTTGAAGTGGATGGATTACTATTCTATAATGGGTCAAGATGGCATTAATTTCAACTAGTATTTTTGAGAGGTGACTCAGTTCTAGATATCCTGATGAGAGATTTATTGGTATTGCCTTTAATCTTCACAGTACTGCAAAAACAGTACTATATTAGTTTGCGTTACATGTTAGAAATATGAGGTTTGAATAATTTAAATAAATTGCCCAGTGTCACACTGTAAGTTACAAAACCAGCAAGTTGACTCAAAATATCTCTATCCAGGGCATAAATTTTAACTTTGGAATTTGGGGAAAAAATCATAAAACGTATAGAAAAGTTATAAAGGAAATGCAAAAATATCTTTCACCTAGATTCTCAAGATATTAAAATTTTGCCACATTTATACATATATATATATATCAGTAGTAGTTATTTACTATGTATTGATGCATATTATATATAATACTGGTGAACTATTTGAGAGCACTTTATATATTATGCTCCTTTACTCCCAAATATTTCAATAGGCGTCTCCTAAGAAGAACATTTTCTTTTATGATCACTGTATAATTATCAATTCAGGAACTTCAGATACATTACATCTAATGTGTAATCCAAATTACTACTTTTACCAGTCATCCATAAATTTTTTTTTCTGTTCTAGATTAATCTTTTAATCTGCCAGATTTCAGGCTTTCTGTTTCTCTTAGGATATTGTAATTTTGGAGAACACAGAACAGTAGTTTGCATACTGTTGTTGTTGTTGTTTTTTAGTTGCTAAGTTGTGTCTGACTCTTTTTGAGAGCTTATGGATTGTAGCCTGCCAGGCTCCTCTATCTGGAATTTCCCCAGGCAAGAATACTGGGGCAGGTTGACATTTCCTTCTCCAGAGGATCTTCGCCTAGCCAGGGATTGAACCTGAGTCTCCCACAGTGGTAGGCAGATTCTCTTATGACATTGTCATTTTGGAGAACACAAAATAGTATTCTGCATAGTGTTCCTCAGTTTAGGTTTACCCAGGAGTTGGTGACGGACAGGGCGGCCTGGCGTGCTGCGATTCATGGGGTCGCAAAGAGTCGGACACGACTGAGCGACTAAACTGAACTGAACTGTTTCCTTATGACTCAATTCAAGTTACAGTATATGGTTTTGAGTACTGAATGCCTAACAACTGTATCCTTCTCAGTGAATCACAGCAGGAGGCACTGGGACTCAGTTTGTCTTATTATGGCTGATGTTAATATTGATCATTTGGTTGAAATATCTGCCATGATTCTCTAGTATAAAGTTATTTTTTTTCCCTGTGGAACTAATAAGTAATATGTAGGGTATACAATAATACTATTTAGATGTGTCTACCATTGGACTTTGATCCAGTGGGTTCACTGATAATTCTTGTCTGAATTATTATTATATAATTGAAATTTGTTGTGGTCCACACAGTCAAAGGATTTGGCATAGTTAATAAAGCAGAAGTATATGTTTTTCTGGAATGCTCTTACTTTTTCGATGATCCAGTGGATGTTGGCAATTTGATCTCTGGTTCCTCTGCCTTTTCTAATACCACCTTGAACATCTGGAAGTTCACGGTTCACGTACTGCTAAAGCCTGGCTTGGAGAATTTTGAGCATTACTTTACTAGCATGTGAGATGAGTGCAATTGTGTGGTAGTTTAACCATTCTTTGGCATTGCCTTTCTTTGGGATTGGAATGAAAACTGACCTTTTCCAGTCCTGTGGCCACTGCTGAGTTTTCCAATTTTCTGGCATATTGAGTGCAGCACTTTTACAGCATCATCTTTTAGGATTTGAAATAGCTCAACTGGAATTCCATCACCTCCACTAGCTTTGTTCGTAGTGATGCTTTCTAAGGCCCACTTGACTTCACATTCCAGGATGTCTGGCTCTAGGTGAGTGATCACACCATCATGATTATCTGGGTTGTGAAGATCTTTTTGTATAGTTCTGTGTACTCTTTCCACCTCTTCTTAATATCTTCTGCTTCTGTTAGGTCCATACAATTGCTGTCTGTTATTGTGCCCATCTTTGCATGAAATGTTCCCTTGGTATCTCTAATTTTCTTGAACAGATCTCTAGTCTTTCCCATTCTGTTATTCTCTATTTTTTTGCATTGATCACTGAGGAAGGCTTTCTCATCTCTCCTTGCTATTCTTTGGAACTCTGCATTCAAATGGAAATATCTTTTTTTTTCTCCTTTGCTTTTCACTTCTCTTCTTTTCAAAGCTATTTGTAAGGCCTCCTCAGACAGCCATTTTGCTTTTTTGCGTTTCTTTTCCATGGGGATGGTCTTGATCTCTGTCTCCTGCACAATGTCATGAACCTCTGTCCATAATTCTTCAGGCACTCTGCCTATCAGATCTAATCCCTTGAATCTGTTTCTCACTTCTACTGTATAATCATAAAGGATTTGACTTAGGTCATACCCAAATGGTCTAGTGGTTTCCCTACTTTCTTCAATTTGAGTCTGAATTTGGCAATAAGGAGTTCATGGTCTGTGCTACAGTAAGCTCCCAGTCTTGTTTTTGCTGACTATAAAGAACTTCTCCATCTTTGGCTGCAAAGAATATAATCAATCTGATTTCAGTTTTGACCATCTGGTGATGTCCATGTGTAGAGTCTTCTCTCATGTTGTTGGAAGAAGGTGTTTGCTATGACAAGTGCATTCTCTTGGCAATGCTAACAACTTTTATGTTTTAATTATTATTTTATTTTTATTTATTGACTATGCCAAAGCCTTTGACTGTATGGACCACAACAAACTCAGGAAAATTCTTAAAGAGACGGGAATGCCAGACCAACTGACCTGCCTCTTGAGAAATTTATATGCAGGTCAGAAAGCAACAGTTAGAACTGGACATGGAACAACAGACTGGTTCCAAGTAGGGAAATATACAAGGCTGTATATTATTACCTGCTTATTTAACTTACATGCAGAGTACCTCATGAGAAATGCTGGGCTGGATGAAGCACAAGCTGGAATCAAGATTGCTGGGAGAAGTATCAATAACCTCAGATATGCAGATGACACCATCCTTATGGCAGAAAGCAAAGAAGAATTAAAGAGCCTCTTGATAAAAGTGAAAGAGGAGAGTGAAAAAGTTGACTTAAAACTCAACATACAGAAAACAAAGATCATCACATTCAGTCCCATTCAGTTCAGTTCAGTTGCTCAGTCGTGTCCGACTCTTTGCAACCCCATGAATCGCAGCACGCCAGGCCTCCCTGTCCATCACCAACTCCTGGAGTTCACTCAGACTTGCATCCATCGAGTCAGTGATGCCATCCAGCCATCTCATCCTCTGTTGTCCCCTTCTTCTCCTGCCCCCAATCCCTCCCAGCATCAGAATCTTTTCCAGTGAGTCAACTCTTCACATGAGGTGGCCGAAGTACTGGAGTTTCAGCTTTAGCATCATTCCTTCCAAAGAAATCCCAGGGCTGATCTCCTTCAGAATGGACTGGTTGGATCTCCTTGCAGTCCAAGGGACTCTCAAGAGTCATCTCCAACACCACAGTTCAAAAGCATCAATTCTTCGGCACTCAGCCTTATTCCCTGTCCAATTCTCACATCCATACATGACCACAGGAAAAACCATAGCCTTGACTAGACGGACCTTAGTCGGCAAAGTAATGTCTCTGCTTTTGAATATACTATCTAGGTTGGTCATTACTTTTCTTCCAAGGAGTGAGCGTCTTTTAATTTCATGGCTGCAGTCACCATCTGCAGTGATTTTGGAGCACCCCAAAATAAAGTCTGACACTGTTTCCACTGTTTCCCCATCTATTTCTCATGAAGTGTTGGGACCGGATGCCATGATCTTCGTTTTCTGAATGTTGAGCTTTAAGCCAACTTTTTCACTCTCCTCTTTCACTTTCATCAAGAGGCTTTTTAGTTCCTCTTCACTTTCTGCCATAAGGGTGGTGTCATCTGCATATCTGAGGTTATTGATATTTCTCCCGACAATCTTGATTCCAGCTTGTGTTTCTTCCAGTCCAGCATTTCTCATGATGTACTCTACTTATAAGTTAAATAAGCAGGGTGACAATATACAGCCTTGATGTACTCCTTTTCCTATTTGGAACCAGTCTGTTGTTCCATGTCCAGCTCTAACTTGCTTCCTGACCTGCATACAGATTTCTCAAGAGGCAGGTCAGGTGGTCTGGTATTCCCACCTCTTTCAGAATTTTCCACAGTTTATTGTGTTCCACACAGTCAAAGGCTTTGGCATAGTCAATAAGGCAGAAATAGATGTTTTTGGAACTCTCTTGCTTTTTCCATGATCCAGCAGATGCTAGCAATTTGATCTCAGGTTCCTCTGCCTTTTCTAAAACCAGCTTGAACATCAGGAAGTTCACGGTTCACATATGGCTTCACAGCAAATAGATGGGGAAGCAATGACTGACTTTATTTTGGGGGGCTCCAAAATCACTGCAGATGGTAATTGCCACCATTAAATTAGAAGATGTTTGCTCCTTGGAAGAAAAGTTATGACCAACCTAGACAGCATATTAGAAAGCAGAAACACTACTTTGCCAACAAAGGTCTGTCTAGTCAAAGCTACGGTTTTTCCAGTAGTCATGTATGGATGTGAGAGTTGGACTACAAAGAAAGCTGAGCACTGAAGAATTGATGCCTTTGAACTGTGGTGTTGGAGAAGACTCTTGAGAGTCCCTTGGACTGCAAGGAGATACAACCAGTCAATCCTAAAGGAAATCTAAAGGAAATCAGTCCTGAGTATTCATTAGAAGGACTGATGCCGAAGCTGAAACACCAATACTTTGGCCACTTGATGCAAAGGGCTGACTCATTTGAAAAGACCCTGATACACTGGGAAAGATTGAAGGCAGGAGGAGAAGGGGATGACAGAGGATGAGATGGTTGGGTGGCATTACTGACTCAATGGGCACATGAGTTTGAGTAATCTCTAGAAGTTGGCGATGGACAGAGAGGCCTGGCATGCTGCAGTCCATGGGGTCGCAAAGAGTTGGACACGACTGAGTGACTGAACTGAACTGAATGGAAATTTTAAAAATCTATTGTATTTTTTCCTAGGACTGTGGTAACAAAATTCCACAGGCTTGGTGACTAAAACAACTAATCTATTTTCTCACAGTTCTGGAGGTAGGTTTGTTTTATCTGAGGTCTCAATCCTTGATTTGCAGATGGCCACCTTCCCACCATATCCATATCACCATTTGGCCATTCCTCTGTCTGGGTTGTCTGTGTCCTAATCTCTTCTTATAAGGACACCAGTTATATTTGATTAAAGCCCACTGTAAAGACCCATTGAAACTTAATTGTCTCTTTAAAGACTCTATCTAAAAATAGAGTGATGTTCTGGGATGCTGGGTTTTGGGGATATAACATATGAATTTGGGAAGGACACAAATGAGCCCATAACACATATCATTTATTCCATATTTACTAGGTAGGAGTGTACCGTAACAAAGAGCTTCTTCATTTAACTATTTATGTATATATATATATATTTGTAGTTATGCATATACATACATACATACATACATATATACACACAAGTGTATTCTCCCAGTGTAAACTTGTGGATTTTTTAAATTAGTATATTGTAATTCATTTTGTCATTTTCATGTTCTAGTTGTTCCAGATTTGGCCTCTGGTAAAACTTTCAAGTGGACTCGACTGTCATTTTTACAAGACCCTCTAATTCCTTGAGCTCTTTTTTACCTTCTGGAACAAAATTATATTCTGGACATGTCTCAGACTTTCTTTTCCCTAGCCATAGAATCAGCCCCTTCTCCAAGGAATCCTGATTTCTTTTAGTGGGTAATGGCATTTAGAAATTCAGATCTGGGCCAGAACATATATTCTTAAGCATTATATAAAAACAATGTCAAAACATACAAAATAGGATTAGTGCAAATATAATTAAAAATGATTAGATATATACATACTATAATAAGGCCATAGTTTGAAACATGGGATCCAAGTGGGAAAAGGATAACAGAAGTCTATTGTGTTAAAAAAAAAAAAGGACTAAAAATAAATGTCGCTACAATAGCTTGGGGATTTGTACAATATAGTCTTTTAAATGCAAACCTCAAGAAGTACAAAGTAACTTAAAGTATTCACCCTATGTATTTGGAAAGGAAAGCTGAATAAGTACACTTTCCCTAATTGCTCCCCTTTGCAGGCCTCTGAGTCTCCATATAGATTTCTAATCTGCTTTCTTGGTAAATCAAGTTATAAAAGACCTTTAGAGTAATGCTCAACAATCAGGACTAAAATGAGAGAATAAATTCAAATACCACTAGACGAATAGGGAATATTGCTGACATAAGTTGTTAATAATGAAAATACTGACCAGCAAAGAAACTCACTGATGTAGGATCTGTCTGAAAGCATATTGATTCTTGAGTACATTAATCCCTTATAGAGAAGAATTAATGTCAAGGAGTGAGTCATGGGCCAAAATATAAGATACTTTCAAATGTGTTTTCAGAGCCTGCAATGTGCTCATCTGTGGCAACCCCTGGTTGTTAAACAATTCAGATGCTTTCTATAACCTGATCCTATGATGCATCAGGGAAAAGAAAACACTTTCCAAAGAAACTTTGTTCCTCTTCACCATTTCGAGGCAGCAAAGTACCAATTAGTACTCTGGGGAGGACTAATTTATCATTTTCTATCAGGATGCCTTAAAAGAGAAACACATGTGCCAAGATTATAATAGCTCTTATTTATTGTAGCAGGCGCTGTCCATTTATATTGTTATCTTGAATGCATTGTTGCATTGAACAACCACCAAATTAAACAGCTATTATTATTTCTGTTTTGTAGTTGTGAAAAATTAGTTTCAGAGCATTAAATAATTTTATGAGTGCCATACATCTTTTAAGATACAGATCAACGATTCAAACTCAGAGATCCTTGCTCAAAAGCTTGCATTTCACTATTCTGAGTTACAGTCCTTCATAACATCTGGTTATTTATCAATCGTATAAAAAATAATCAAACACACTATTCTAGGAAGGTCAATTTGGTTAGTCACTTGGGTGGGCTTCCCTGGTGGCTCAGAATGTAAAGAATCTGTCTGCAATGCAGGAGACCTGGGTTGGATCTCTGGGTTGGGAAGACTCCCTGGAGAAGAAGAGGGCTACCCATTCCAGTATTCTTGCCTGGAGAATTCCATGGACAGAGAGGAGCCTGGCAGGCTACAGTCCCTGGAGTGGCAAAGAGTCAGACGCCACTGAGAGAGTAACACTTTCACCTTAATTTGGTATGAAAGTTCTATAACAGAACTTAATAGAAGATTCTGAAAGGTGGAAAGAAGCAAGCAGATTGGCTAAGGATCTTGAAATGTGAGTGATAAAACAACAGTGACTTCTGTGGGCATCTTTTCACTATATTCCCCTAAATGTCGAGGTTTTATACTGGGTGCTGGAGAAACTGAAAACCCAGAAATGCCAACAAGAGTAGGGGATCTCCCTAGTAAAAGGGTTGGGAAAGGGGCAACCTGGCAAGATAGAAAACTTAGATAATAACCACTCTAATTTAGCTAAACACCATAGAAAACAAGGGAGTGCTATTCCCACCTCCAACAACAAAGGCCACATGGTGAACCTAGACTTCCACTTTTGCCAATCTGTAGTGAAATACCCTAAACCCCCCATGAGGTGCTGTTAGAAGAGACCAGGTAGGGAGCTGGACTTGCACCTTAGCCAGATGGTAAGGAGGTCTATGGTGTCAATGAAGAGCAGGTGAGTAGCTTGAGCTTTTACCTCAACCAGTAATAATGAAGCATTATTCAGACTTCCTGGTGGGGTGGTATCAGAGGAGTCCTAGGGAAGAGTCAGGACTTTCCCTACAATCCAGCAGTAAGGAGACCATGCTCCCCTGGGTCATTGAAGGCAATTTACAGAGTGGTAATGAGACATTCCTGCTCCTCTCAGACAAGGTAGTATCAGTGGAATAATAGTAGGAACTTCCCATCTCAGCAGATATTAACAAAACAGTATACCATTCCCCCATCTCAGCAGATATTAACAAAGCAATGGCAACCCACTCTAGTACTCTTGCCTGGAAAATCCCATGGACAGAGGAGCCTGGTGAGCTGCAATCCATGGGGTCGCTAAGAGTCGGACACGACTGAGCGACTTCACTTTCACTTTTCACTTTCATGCATTGGAGAAGGCAATGGCAACCCACTCCAGTGTTCTTGCCTGGAAAATCCCAGGGGCGGCAGAGCCTGGTGGGCTGCTGTCTATGGGGTCGCACAGAGTCTGACATGACTGAAGCGACTTAACAGTAGCAGCAGCAGCAGCAGCATACCATTCTCCCAACAGGAACATTGTCAAAGGCATCTGCTCTAACAGAGTACTGATATGAGATTCAGAGCTTCATATACCAAAATGCCCAGATTTCAATGGAAAATTACTTGTCCTGTGAACAACTAGAAAAATTTAAACTAGAATGTGAAAAGACAATCAACACATGCCAAAATTGAAATGAGGTAGATATTATAATTATCTGACAAGGAGAATGCTTTATAAACATATTTGAAACAAATGAGAAATTTTAAAGTCTCAGCTAAATATTAATAAATAGATCCAAAGAAGAAACAAATAAAAATTTTAGAACTGAAAAATGAAATAACCAAAATAATCGTAATAATTATTGGTGGGCTCAACAGCATAATTCTGAGGATACAGAAAAGAGTCAGTGAACTTCAAGATAGAACAATAGAACTTAGTGTGAACAACAGATGGGAAATAGACTGGAAAGGAATTAAATAGAGCCTCAGGATCCTGTGAAGTTCTAAGTAAAGATCACATTCATGTTTGGAGTCCTGGAAAGAGAAGAGAAAAAAAGAGGGAATAAAAAATTACTCAAAACAACAAAGACTGAAAACTTCCCCAAATTGCAAGCAATAGAAACCGAAAGATTCAAGAAGTGGTCGAACCTCTAGCAAAATAAACTGATATAAATCCATCCCAAGACACAGCATAGTCAAACAAGAGAAAAAAGCTTGAAACCTTTTTTTTTTCCCCCATAGGGGAAAATCAATTTGAATAACTGGATTTCTCGTCAGAAAAGAGGCCCAGAAGGAAGTGGCACAAGATTCAATACTGTTATAAAAGAACAGTCAAACTGGAAATCAGTATTTAATGAAAATATACTTAAGTGAAGGGGAAATCAAGACATTCTAAGATTAAGGAAAACTAATAAGAGAATTTATTTCTACCCTAAAACACTGACTAAAGGCAGGAATCTTGAAAAATTATAAAGTGAGAAAGAAAGATGGGAAGAACAAAAACATGAGTAAATATAAGACTTTCTTTTATCCCTTTAATTTTCTAGATTATGTTGAATCAAAAGTTATAGCACTGAGTGATATGGGTCTCTATAAGAAGGAATATTTAAGACAAAAATTACATTATAAATAAGAGAGGGTAATGGAAGTAAAGAGAGTTAAGGCTTCTTGAAATCATAAAATGTTGGCACAAGTAGACTGTTTTCAGTTCAGTTCAGTCGCTCAGTCATGTCCGACTCTTTGTAACCCCATGAATCGCAGTCCTTCCGATGAACTGTGTTCAGTTCAGTTCAGTTCAGTTCAGTCGCTCAGTCATGTCCAACTCTTTGTGACCCCATGAATCGCAGCACGCCAGGCCTCCCTGTCCATCACCAACTCCTGGAGTTCACTCAGACTCACATCCACTGAGTCAGGGATGCCATTCAGCCATCTCATCCTCGGTCGTCCCCTTCTTCCTCCTGCCCCCAATCCCTCCCAGCATCAGAGTCTTTTCCAATGAGTCAACTCTTCGCATGAGGTGGCCAAAGTACTGGAGTTTCAGCTTTAGCATCATTCCTTCCAAAGAAACCCCAGAGCTGATCTCCTTCAGAATGTGTTATGTATGTATAACACCATACCTAGCACAACTGCTTAAAAAAGTATCTGAAAAAATACACTGGGAAGCACTATAGAAAATTGAGATGAAATACAAAGAAATGCTCAAATAGCCAACAGAAAGGCAGTAAAAAGAAAATAAACAAACAAACAAACAAAAAACAGCACACTTACACCATAACAAGTCAATAATTATGTTAATTGCACATGTTCTAAATATACCAATTTAAAGTCAGACATTGGTAAAGTGAATTAAAAACAAGTCTAAACAGGATGCAACTATATGCTTTCTACAAGAAATTTCAAATATAGGTTGAAAATCCTTATGGACTTTTCAGAAATATATAATTACTATTATATTACCTTTTAGTAAGAAAAGAAATAAAATATGATAAACATAGTAAAAATGTTCCCATTGCAAAATATAATTAAGTAGTCTGTGTGAATATAGGGTGAAAAAATAAAAAAATATTTAATACTGTATATTGACTGAAAATAAATAATTTGGACAGGGACAGAAATTAAGGGATGCGGTGGGGGGAGGGGGTTTCTTTTGTAAAATATACCTGCATCTAGTATACAAAGGAAATCCAGCAGAAAGAAGTGTTGAAATTGTGCTAGTCTTTGAATAAAGGGAGAAAAAGGATTTTTGCAAAGAAACAATTATCTGTTAATTATACAATACTCTCTCATACTGAAAGAAATGTTCAGTTTTGTTGGTCTAGTTTAGTTTCTAGAAATAAGTCCAATATGAGAAAATATTGTTAGCATTTAGAGCTCACAAAGTTAGGTAGTAGGTCTATCAAAAAAATAGTGATGTTTACAATATCAAAATGATTTTTTAAAAGTTTGGGGTACCTAGAACACACTGTTGCTACTATTTTCCAATTTAGGACATCTGAAGTTGCTTTTCATAGTGACTTTGCCATCCTAATTTACATAGGTAGGTATAATCTCAGGGTAACAATCCTCAGCATTTATATGCATTCTAATACTGATGAAGAGAAAATGTTATCCTTACATAAATCAGTTATATAACAATCTGTTCTATCCCTAGGATAGTTAAGAGATTTACATCAGCCTATTTCACTGTGGCCAAATGCAAAACGCAGTAAGTCCCTATGACAAAGAACTAATTGGATACTCAAAAACCTTCTTGAATCATTCTTTGGAAGCAGAGGTTTTAAGGATTTGGGTACTTTTAAAAAGCCTTAGATATCAACATTTTGAGGAATAAAATACAAAAGTACACAAAATGATTGCATTTTCTTTTACCTAAATGTTTTTAAAGTGTATATCACTGAGCTAAGAAAAAAGTACAATTTAATGATATAAATTCATATTCAATCCATATGTTAACACTAGGGCTATTTTTAAAATAGGAATAACAAAGAAATAAGTACCTTTTAATGTGTTTAATGTGTTACGTGCTGGTCTTTTTCTACATTAAAAAATATAAATACAAGTTGCAAATGAAATAAGTACCTTTTAAAATAATGTATTGTGGGAGGATTTCATTTCCCATTTCTCTGGGATTTCTCTCCTTTGTTTTTGTTGTAAATTTTTTTCTTACCTTGTACAAATTGTAATCATTTTAATACTTTATTGTCCTTTTACAGTATGCTTATTATATTCTTTATATACATTATATAATACTTTCATATATCCTCAGTTTAGATTTCTATTTTACTATTTTCATTATATTTCTTTATTCTTACTATTGTTTTTCCTTGCCAAGAGTTAGAACTCGGCTATTGTTCTAAATATTAGGTCTTCATTTTTCTATAAATGTAAAATAATAAAGTTTACTACATGAAAGGCTAACTGGCTAACTCAGGAAGAAAGAAACATATTTATGGTCACACGTAGCTGCTAGATGAAACATTACTAATATCTAGTGTAATGTTTTTTGTTGGCCCAAACTTACTAAGTTGTCAGGGCTGGGTTTTGTGAAAGTGACAGTTACATACTGACTTATTTGTAAGGTCTGTTGTGTGGCTCTTCTGAAACTTGGCAAAGACTGTCAAACGTCGCTGAATTTAAACCCTCATTAAACACATCACGACTTTTGTTTTTCTAAAGACAAAAAGACTTCTGAAAACTTACTTGCAGCCTTGTGAAATTGTAAGAATAAATACCTCTCAGATTAGAACAATTTTTTCAACTTTCAAAAATTTGACAATTGTCACATCTGGTTGAGAATTTTATGGAGTATTTGTTGGAGATAAGGTCCATATTTTGCAGTTGGTTAATATAGCTTTTACATGCATGCTAAGTCACTTAGTGTCTGACTCTTTGCGACCCTATGGACTCCTATGCAAGGCTCCTCTGTCCATGGGATTTTTCCAGGCAAGAATACTGGAGTGGGTTGCCATAACCTCCTCCAGGGGATCTTCCAGACCCAGGGATTGAAACAGCATCTTTTAGGTCTCCTGCATTGATAGGCAGGTTCTTTACCACTAGCACCAACTGGGAAAACCAATGTAGTTGTTAAGTTCCTCTTCTAATCAATTTGTTCCCTTTCATTCTTTCTCTTTCCTTCTGTCCTGCTTCCTTTTCCCTTTCCCCCAACCCCTATCTCTTCCGTGCAATTTATTTGTTGAAGAAATTGGGTTGTTTGCCATAAGGAGTTTCCTACAGTCTGAATTTTGTTGACTCCACCCAGCTATATTGTTTAACATGTTCTGTTCAACATGCTCCATAACTGTAAATTGGTAGCTAGTGCTTGATCAGATTCAGGTTTGAGTTTTTAAGAGGTAAAAAACCTTCATTGGTGGTGTTGTGGATTTTATAGGAGAACCACAATAACTAGATATTTCTCATTTTGTGATGCTAACAGCCATTGGAGAAGGAAATGGCACCCCACTCCAGTGTTCTTGCCTGGAGAATCCCAGGGACGGGGCGGAGCCTGGTGGGCTGCCATCTGTGGGGTCGCACAAAGTCGGACACGGCTGAAGCACATTTTCATTAAAGGCTATATACTAATTCTATAATTTCTTTTCTATTTATTAGCTGGAATATTTTTGTTAAGATCTTTAACTATTTTATTACCCATTGGCATGATATGTCATGTTATGGAAAAGGAAGGATAAGTGCTAGCTTCTGTCTCACAGTTACAAAAATTAAACTATAACTGATTTAAAATCTAGTGGATTCTTTTTAAATTGGGCAAAAGGAAATATTGAGTATGACTCTCCTTTTCCCTCCAAAAGAATAAAGTTTTTATTAAATCTCAAAAGCAGACCTCAAAAGGTGAAACCAAATGTATTTTAGAACCTCCTAAAAGAAAAAACTCATTTTCTTTCTCAATTATACTGTCCTAGAAGCTTCTGCTCTTTGAGTGTGGGTATAAAGTCTTTGACTCAAAGTTTCTTTGAGTCTTGGTATAAAGCAGCCCTGTGGTGTCTACACCATCTGGTTATCAAACTTCACATGGAGGACAATAAGGAATAATATTCTCTTTGCTAAGATTGATCATGTTGCAATTTTTAAAATTCAGTTAAAATAATTTGTTTAGTTTAAAAGTAGTATGTTAATGTCCTCAGGGCTTTTTGTTAGATAGTAGTGTTGTTTAAGTCTTAGATAAATGATATCACTTCTCTACCTGGAATAAGCCATAAATCTTACATCTTTGAAGCTACATGAATATAATCGATCATTTGTGATTACAGTTATTGTGAGATGTGTAAAACAAGTGCAGTGGGCAGAAAACTTACAAGTGCTTACAAATCAATCTCAGCTTGTGTAAGAGAAGCAATAAAATATTAAGAAATAAAAATATATCTGCCAAATGAGTTTTGCATTGCTCATGTGGAGATTTTTCAAATTGCCACCTCAGAATACTTTACATAATTTCAAATATAATTGTATTTTCTATTTTATGATTCATGAAAACTGCAACAAGTCCATTTTCAGAACCTCAGGAATTTGAAAATGTAGAGTTATTTATATTTTTTATTTATAGAAACTGGAGTTGAGTATGTCAAATTAGGATACAGTGTACAAAGTCTTATAATTGATTTTTTATTTAAGCTTTATAAAGAATTTGTGTTCTAGCAACTGTAACTTCAAAAAATGCACAGTGTTCAAAAGCGTGCACTGTTATTTGGATGTAAAAACTAGTTACTCACATTCAAGTGTGTGTACAAATACACAAAAGTCACCATAAAAAAAGAAGGAATACATATCCACTATTCCCTTTAGCAGCAAGTCAACAGAATTTTTAGCTTAGTCTCTAAGGATTTCTTTCTATTACAAATATGAAAGTGGAATGTTAAAAAAAAAAGTCTAAAATTTAATAATAATAAAAAAGGCTACCCAAGACTGCATTCTGCTTGATGGCTCCAGAGAGTAGAAAGAGATTATGTTAAAGCATAAATGGAGCTTTAACATTTTTAAATCCAGAAGGTCTAATCTAATCTAATCCTTTTCAATCCAATTTTTTAAAATGCATCCTAGACATCAGATTAAAGCATGTGCTTTGCTTTCTAGGCCGTTTTAAACAGACTCAGCATCTGTGCTTCTGACCCTCCATGTAGCAGTTTTTTAAAAAAGAGTGATTTAGAAGAAATAAAAATAGAATAAACCACACATGTGTTCCTGTGTCTAAATGCGTGTATACATGTGTGTCTATACTTTATATATATATGATTTTGCTAAGACTGATTAAAGAATGGTGATTGTATATTTTTAAATGAACAGAAATGGAGAATCTGATTAGAAGGCTGTCAGTAAAGATGACGTTTTGGAGTGATTCCTCAGCTCTGCTTCACTGCCATGCCCAATGCCAATTGCTGCTTTAGTTTGTCTTGTGTCTACTTTGCACTAGCACTAACAGCCTACATGTAGCTTATCAAAGCTGGCTCCACTTCCAGCTATTTCCAGTTTGCTTGAATTATCCTTTATGTGAAAGCTGCTGCTGGGTTAATTACCTTTAATTAGTTTTCTTGCATCCCCCCAGCCAACACAGGCCGAAGACCTCAGAGGCCCTCTCACCAGGCCTCCTTCTACCCTGCAGCCGGCCTTTAAAAACACAGCATATCCCTCTTGCCTTGTTTCTTTCCATGTCTGTTGCAGGGGGAAAATGCATGAAATCTTGGCCACGTGGCAGTCTTTAGATTTGTCCTACAATCCTTTTGTCCTCAATTTGGAATTAAGGTCTATTCCTTGGATAGATAAACTTCCAAGAGTCTCTGTCATCCTTTCTTGGGTTGCCACTTATTTCTAAATTTAGCTCCATTGTTTTTAGTGATTTAGCATCAAAATAATTTAGTTAGTTGGGGTTTTCATTTCTTAACTGTTACTTCCTTTTGTAGCAGATTGTAAAACCACTACTTTTAAGGGTGTATTTACTAAAACTCCGATTTTTAAAGAAGAATCTTTTTTTTTTTTTTTTTGGCTGTGCTGGGTCTTTGTTGCTGCATGCAGGCTTTCTCTAGCTGCAGAGTGCAGAGGCTACTCTCTAGGTGTGGTGCACGGGTTTCTCACTGAGGTGGCTTCTGTTGCAGAGCACAAGTTATAGGTGCATGGGCTTCGGTAGTTGCAGCTCCCAGGCTCTAGACTACAAGCTTATTAGTTGTGGCACAGGGGCTTAGCTGCCCTATAGAATGTGGCGTCTTCTTGGACCAGGGATTGAACTGGTGTCCCCTGAATTGTAGGACAGATTCTTAACCACTGGACCATCAGGGAACCCTAAGAATAATCTTTAAGAACATTCCTCTTGCTGAAGATTTGAAATGTATTCAGAAGATTTGGGGACAGTGTCCATAGCCATTCACTGGTTTCTGCAAAAGTGCAAATCTCCTATTTCAAAGCATGAGTCTAGACGGGCAGTTCAGGGCTTTCACAGTGTTTTGTTCATTCTGTTAATACTGACTTCAGATTATATTGTGCTCAGTTTGATATATGTTGGCTTTTTTTTCAAAAACTTTCTATTGAAGGAGCAACAGATCAACAGCTATGGCAATACCCAGGATTGTGATAGTAAAGAGGATTCTCAGGCCCCACCTCAGATTACTGAATAAGGAAACATTTTAACAAACTCTCCAGGTGAATTATTTCACATTAAAGGTTAATTGCTGCTGCTGCTGCTAAGTCACTTCAGTCGTGTCTAACTCTGTGTGACCCCATAGACGGCAGCCCACCAGGCTCCTCTGTCCCTGGGATTCTCCAGGCAAGAACACTGGAGTGGGTTGCCATTTCCTTCTCCAATGCATGCGTGCATGCTAAGTTGCCTCAGTCGTGTCCGACTCTGTGCAACCCCAAGGACAGCAGCCCACCAGGCCCCTCTGTCCACAGGATCCTCTAAGCAAGAATACTGGAGTGGGTTGCCATTTCCTTCTCCGAAAGGTTAATTGAGTGTTTTAAAATGCTGTCACCTTTTTGAAGACAGCCCACAAAATACTCTTGATAAGTATCAACTGAGTTGCCTCTTAGTACCCAAGCCACACAGCTTCTGTAAAGTCATAAACCGGTTTCTGGACTTAATAAAGTATTTGCTGATATATGTGTATATGTATAAAACACACATATAAAACTGGAAATAGAATTTATAGAAAAATGTAGCAAAATGCTCAATTTAATATGTCAATAATATGCAAAGTATACTATTAATAAAAGAAATAAAATGTACTAATTAGAATTCTGCAGAGTTACAACTAATTTCCTACTTTTCTTGTTTTTGCTCGTCTACAGAATGTACTTCTGAGTCTATAGCCTAGAATAACATAGAAAGTAATCAGTGTGACAGAACTGTTAGGTTAATAAAGGAACTCCAAATAGAGGGTTGATTTGTCAAGTCACTGTCTTGATTCCTTTCCTACAGGTGTGTATAGATGCTACAGTCGCTCTGTTGTGTCCCACTCTTTGCGATTGCATGGACTATAGTCCGCCAGGCTCCCCTGTCCATGGAATTTTCCAGGCAGGAATACTGGAGTGGATAGTCATTCCCTTCTCCAGGGGATCTTCCTGACCTAAGGATCGAACCCAGGTCTCCCACATTAGAGGCTGATTCTTTACCATCTGAGCCACCAGGGGAGCCCACAGGTATTGTCTCCCAGAATATGGAATCTTAAACCTTCAAAATGTTTTCTGCTCTTTTTGAGAAGATTTAAAATCCAAAAGTTCGTCATTTTTATTAAAATGGTTCCATCATTTCCTTTTTTAAACATTTATTCTTAATACACTCTCAGCACATACGTTATGTCAACATAGCCAAGTGAGCCCCATATCTCCCTCCACCTAAAGAAGTGGCAAACTATTTCCAAATCACAGCTATTTGCTTCCCCTCCACATTTTTTTTGCTATTGTACTTCCTGTCTCTGAATGACACCACTACTTCCTAGCCCCCACCTCCAGTCCAAACATCTGATCAAGTTAGAGCCTTTATCCCTTGAGTATTCTTTTTTGACTGAATGATGGTTCCGTGACTTAATATCTTCCCTGGTTCTTCATAGCTGGTGAGATGCAATTCAGTTTCCTGACCGTGTTCTCTTGGAACTACCCTGGCCCTCTGTCCTCATTTCTCTATCTATTCCCTCATCTATCCAGGAGTCCACTCGTTCTAAGTTACTTGAAGTTCCCCCATACTCCATGCTTTTCCACTCCTCTGTGTTTTAATCATACCCATCCTTCAGGAGATTAAAGATAACAGTCAGCAAGACCTGGGTTACTCCTTCAGTGCTGCCACTGACCAGTTGTATGACTGAGCCCAGTTTATTAATTTTCATTTATAAAGTGAGAATAATAGTGTATCTCAGTACATTTATCTTTACATAAATGTGAAGATGATGAGAGTATGTAAGGATAGCATGAGAAAGTATAAATAAATCGCTTTGGATAGTAAGCAGTCAGTGTATTTTGGTAGCATTGTTATTGTTATTATTATTATAGTCTAAAATTCAGCTCTGGTATCATATCTTTCAGGAAGTTTCCTGTTCTTTCAATCTAGAGTTCTTGTAGCTTCTGGAGCACCTGTCTATCATAATACTCACTGCAGGATTTTTTAGTACTGTTTTCTGATTCCCCTTAAACAAACCAAACTACTTGAGATGACTATACCTTTCATTTCTCAAGGCCAAAGTTCAGTATAGTATACTACCTGAGTAGGTATACTTAATAAGTATTGCTTATTCCATAGTCATTTATGTGTATAAGCTATATATCCCATCCCAAAATATCATAAATCCTCCAACATGTCAAACAATATAATTTAGTACAGAACTGATGGAATTCTGAAACATAATTTGATATGGGGATAAATAAATTTTTCTCCCCTCAAACTGTGTTATTTAAATTTTGGGTTAGCTGCTACCTTGGTACATGGGATGAGAACTATTAGTACTAATAATATTATTGCTGCTTAATTTAAATTATTTCTATCTTGACAAATTGACATATTTTAAAATATTGGTATAGTAAAATATACAGTAAGTTGGCAAAAGTTATGCATTTTGTGCTATTGTGTAAAATATTCAAAATGAATGACTATAAGATGGATTTGTTTTGTAATGCTCCCAAGTTAGAAGCTTGAATAATTTAACCCATGGTTTATCAGGATATGTTATGTAACTGAAAGAGTTTCAAGATTATTTAAATAAACTGAGGATTTGTGACAATTCTAATCCTTGTAGAAGTAATGAAGAACATGGTCTTTTAGTTTATACTAATAGCCTCTTTATTATCAGTGTAGACAAGTGTCAAAATCAATTATATGGATAAAATAACTTTTGAAATTGTTAAGATGGTCAGTTTCTTTGATAATGCTTCCATTTTTTCACAACAGATCAAGAAACCTTGGTAACCTATGATTCTATTTATAAAGTATATCTGGGTATATTCTCGGAGAAGGCGATGGCACCCCACTCCAGTACTCTTGCCTGGAAAATCCCATGGACAGAGGAGCCTGGAAGGCTGCAGTCCATGGGGTCGCTGAGGGTCAGACACGACTGAGCGACTTCACTTTCACTTTTCACTTTCACGCATTGGAGAAGGAAATGGCAACCCACTCCAGTGTTCTTGCCTGGAGAATAATCCCAGGGACAGAGGAGCCTGGTAGGAGGCTGTGTATGGGGTCGCACAGAGTCAGACACGACTAAAGTGACTTAGCAGCAGCAGCAGGTATATTCTATCTATCTAACCGCTCATCCATTTATAATCAACTTAGGAAATTTAAATAGAAATATATGAAAATTAATGTTTTTCTTTTCTTTCTTTTCCTTTTAGCAATAATACTTAATGGGAAAATTGTATTGGAAAGCCTTACGAGAAGGAAAGACTTAAAAGAGAGAAAAAGTAATTCTGGACAAAATGCTAGATGAAATGAAAACTATTTCCTAGTTCAGAATTATAACCCAAAATAAGCCAGCCAAAAATGAAGGGCCCTTTCACTCTTAAAAGATATGTTGAATAATATGAAAATCCTTGAAGCAGTATTTGAATTTTACTTCAGCAAGTGATCACACGTGAAAAAGTTAAGACAATGAGAAATTGTCTGGATGTTGTGAAAATGCCAGTTATCTATGATTAGAAAGAGCATCTACTGATTAATTTAATGTTCCCCTAAGGAAACGTATTGCCTACAAAAAGAAAATAAAAGTAATGTGAGACATACAAATATTTTGATCGTTGGTGAACATCTTTGCATAGTTTTATCCAAAGCACCTGCCATCCCCAGGGGCAGCTTGACAATACTCAACAGTGCCATCTACTAATTGACTCCACTGTCAGGTTTTCCCTCTGACATCATTTGCCCCCCAGACTGCCTGCTGCCAGGCAGATGACAATAAAACATACACTTACACTCCTAAAGGAGATTTTAAAATGTTACTGGAGAGAGGAAAGCGATATCATGTTGTCCAACTAGAGAATACTTCTAGGTGGGAGTAGCCTAAAAGTTAATGCAGGGCCACTTAGGGAAATTCCAGCACAAATGCTGTTTATTTTTATGTTTCCCTTTACTCCATGGGCTTCCCAGGTGGTGCTAGTGGTAAAAAACCCACCAGCCAATGCAGAGATGCAGGTTTGATACCTGGGTTGGGGAAAGTCCCCTGGAGGAAAGCATAGCAACCCACTCCAGTATTCTTGCCTGGAGAATCCCATGGACAGAGGAGCCTGGCAGGCTACAGTTCATAGGGTCACAAGGAGTAGGACGGGACTGAAGGGACGTAGCATGCATAGCATCATTCCAGGGTCTACTGCTTTCTCCATATGAAAAGAATCAGGGACTCATCTAACAGGGAAAGTTCAAAGTACAGTTTACTTAGGTATAGCTTAGATATGATACCCAAGGAAGAAAAACACACAAGCACCACGTGACTCTTGGTTGATGTTTTACTGGAATTAGCAAGAGAAAAATGAATAATTGTTGACTATTCAGGACAAGAAGAATTAAGTCTGCACTGTGCCTGAACTTCCCTTAAGAACTCTCCAAGTAAATTTATATTCTTTTATCTGCAAGCAGCCTTCATCAAACAACAGATCTCAAAATGAAAATAATTCAAAGTGACTCTTATTTCTTTGGCCATGAGTTAAAGATGTTTACTTTTCGCAGCACAGGCACAAAGAAAGAAGATTTGGCAGAGCCTGAAAAATCACCTTTGCTTTACTAAACCAAAGACTTAGTCTGAGAAGAGAAGACTTGAGAAATCAAAGAGTAAACAGAGATTACTGCTGCACCACTTGGCCAGGAGCTTAAGTCTCCTCTACCAAAGAGTAAGGGAACCAACTGCACCTGCTGACTGTTGGCAGTAGAAAGAGGTTGCTCTGGAGTCGAGTGGAGAATGTTGTTTAAAAAGAGAAGCCATGGAAATTTGGGCCTTTCATGGGAAACTCACTGTTTCTCTTTTTAATAGTTTCTATATGGATCTTGGAATCGTGTGATCAGTGCTGTGAGTGAGAGGATGTGTACAGAGATAGTTGCATGTCGAAAGCAAGACTGAGGTGACAACCCAACTGTAGGCAAGGTCATGGAAGGCTTGGTACCCTCACTGCCTTAGCTGGACGCTCTGGGAAATTCAAGGAAAAAATCTGTTTGGCAGCACATTAAAGAACTGAATCATGGTGGTGGTGCAGGGGTTGGGGTTAGAGGGCACGTCTTATTCCAGGTGGTATGAATATCATACTCATAATTCCTAGGAGGAGGAAAGAGTTACAAGTGAAATGTAAACCAAATCTGAAAGTAGTATCCATTACTGTTGATATGTGAGATGAACAGAAGGGAAGTTATATATGTAGGAAATAAAATCATAACCAAAAATAGTTGAAATGGGGTTTATAAAGAGAAATCATCATGGCTAACATATATTAAGTTCTTGCTACCTGCCAAACACTGGCGTAAAAACTTGAAGTGTATCAGTTCATTTAATCTTCCTCACAGCTGCTGAGATAGGTATTGCTATTAATATCATCTTGCTTCAGAGATGAGAAAACTGAGGCTCAGTAAAGCTAGCTAAGTGAACCAATATCACATGTCATTTATTAAGGCAGAATCAGGACTTATATTCAAGAGTAATAATATTTTTCTTCTCTTACCAGAAAGTAGTGGGTGAAGTAAATAGCTGGATTAGAAAGACTTGGACATGCCAGCCCACGGGTTACGAGTCTGGGCTCTGGAATCCTTACTTCTATATATACTTAGGAATATCACTTTTCTAGTTGTAACCTTTTCCTTTTCACTTGGAGCTGCTCCTTTAACGTTTCTTGTAAAGCTGGTTTGGTGGTCCTGAATTCTTAGCTTTTGCTTGTCTGGAAAGCTTTTGATTTCTCCATCAAGTCTGAATGAGAGTCTTGCTGGGTAGAATATTCTTGGTTATAGGTTTTTCCCTTTTATCACTTTAAATATATGGTGCCATTCCCTTCTGGCCTGAAGTGTTTCTGCTAAAAAGTCAGCTCATAGCCTTACAGGAGTTCGCTTGTATATGAGTTTCCTTGTAAGTTGCTTTTCCCTTGCTTCTTTTAATATTTTCTCTTTTTCTTTAATTTCTGCCATTTTAATTACAATGTGTTTCCGTGTGTTCCTCTTTGGGTTAATCCTGAATGGGACTGTCTGCACTTCTTGGATTTTGATGACTGTTTCCTTTCCCATGTTAGGGAAATTTTTAGCTATTGTCTCCAAATATGTTCTCAGCCCCTTTCTCATTCTCATTCCTTCTGAGACCTCCGTAATGTGAGTATTTGTGTGCTTGATGTTGTCCCAGAGGTCTCTTAAACTGTCCTTATTCCATTTTTTTCTTTTTTCTGTTCTGCTGCTGCTGCTAAGTCGCTTCAGTTGTTTCCGACTCTGTGCAACCCCATAGACGGCACCCCACCAGGCTCCCCTGTCCCTGGGGTTCTCCAGGCAAGAACACGAGTGGGTTGCCATTTCCTTCTCCAATGCATGAAAGTGAAAAGTGAAAGGGAAGTTGCTCAGTCGTATCTGATTCTTCGCGAGCCCATGGACTGCAGCCTACCAGGCTCCTCCGTCCATGGGCTTCTCCAGGTAAGAGTACTGGCGTGGGTTGCCATTGCCTTCTCCGGATTTTTCTGTTCAGCTTCAGTGAGTTTCACTACCTCTGCCTTGTAGTTCACGGATCCACTCCTCTGTGTCATGTAGTCTCCTGTGAATGCCTCCTAGTGTATTTTTCACTTCAGTTACTGTATCCCTCATCTCCCTTTAGTTGTTCCTTGTAGTTTCTAACTGTTAAAAGCTTCTAACTTCTTGCTCTGTACATCCACTCATCTCCTGAATTCTTTGATCATCTTTATGATCACTGCTTGAATTCTTTCTTGGGCAGATTGCCTAGCTCCACTTCATTTAGTTCTTCTGGGGTTTCATCTTGTTCCTTATCTGTTTCTGCCTAAGCTGTTGTTTGTAGTTCTATGTATCTGGTAAGTTAGCTATGCTTCCTGATCTTGGAAAAGTGACCTTTGGTCGCAGATACCCTACATATCTCAGCAGTGTACTCCCCTCTCATCAACCAAGCTATATGCTCCGGGGTTCTCCTATGAGGCTGCATGGGTCCTTCTGTTGTGGGGTGGACTATGTGGGTGATCTGGTAGGCGTGCTCGGCCTGGGGTCAAGTTGTTTTCCATGCCCTACCTTGTAACGAGGCTGCCTGCTATTGGTTGTGTAGACTGCTGGCTGTGGTTGGTGGAGCTAGGTCACATGGCGGCTGACTGCAGAACCCCAAGGGGCCCTAGGGCTAGTACTGGCTCCTTGGTGGGTGGAGTCAGGGTCCAAAAGACTCCAGTACTGTTGCCTGCCCGCTGGTGAGTGGAGCCAGTTTTGGTATTATGCTGGACTATTGGCAGGCAGAGCTGGAGTTCATTGCAGGACTCAGGAATCCCAGAACTGGTGTTGCATTGGTTGGGAATTGGGGTGGGGGATTGGCGCTGGTTCCTGACACACTTGGGTCCAGGATCTGGGGTGTCCCAAAGCTTATGTTGGCCTACTAGTGGGCAGGGCTGGGGCTTAGCTGGTCCCAGAATAGGGTCTGGCCTGCTGCGTGTGGTCTGGGCCTGCAGGGGGCAAGGCTGTGGTTTCTGCTTCTGGTGGGAGAGGCTGGTATGGAAGCTAGCAGAGGCTTCCTGGGGGCAGGGCCAGGGGCAGGGCATTGTGGGAAGCACCTGCACACTGGCGCAGTGGCAAAAACAGCCACATTCTCTGGAGGCCTTTGGGCAGCCCATGTGCTGATGGCTCTGGCACAGTTAGTTGTTGGGCGATAGGTATTCTAGCACTAGTTCCCACAGGCTGCTGGGTGGGGCCAGGTCTTTAGCTCTTACATGGCGCCCCAGCAGTGACTTCCGCAGACACCAGCGTCCACATGGTAGAATGAGCTAAGTCCGCAGGGTGAGCCACAGTCATTCCTCAGCCCTCCCGGAGACTCTCCTTGCGCAGCAGGTAGGCCTGGCCCAGGCTTCTTTCAAATCACTGCGTTTGCCTTCGGTCCTGGTATATGCAAGATTTTCTGCGAGCCCTTTAAAAGTAGCGTCTCTATTTCCCACAGCCATCTGGGCCTCCTGATATTAAGCTTTGTTGGCCTTCAAAGCCAGATACTCCAGAGGGTTATCTTCTAGGTGCAGGACCCCTGGGCTGGGGGGCCAGACGTAGGGCTCAGAGCTGTCTCTCCGGGGCAGAACCTCTGCACTGTAATTCTTCCAGTGTGTACATCACACACTTGAGGTATGGGGTTTGATTATATCGGGAGTCTGACATTCCGGCCCCCGCCCCCCCCCCACCCCCCCAACCTATCTTGTGGTTCTGTCTTTAGTTTAGATCTTTCTTGATAGGTTCCAGTCTTTTTCATCCATGGTTGTTCAACAGATAGTTGTGATTTCCTGAGAGGAGGTGGGTGATCTGGTAGGCGTGGTTGGCCTGGGGTCAAGTTGATCAGAGATCATGCAAGGAGATTATGTCAAACATTACAGCTTCCTTCCTCTTCCTACCTCATTCCAGTTTCCTTTTAGACATGTTCCATAAAGATCAGATTTAGTTCTTTTGGATCTGCATTGCCTCACTTCACTTTTCTAATTCCGTTTTCTCATCTTTAAATGCCAGTGATGGAATCACTGCAGATGGTGATTGCGGCCATGAAATTAAAAGACGCTTACTCCTTGGAAGAATAGGCAGTATATTAAAAAGCAGAGACATTACTTTGCCAACAAAGGTTTGTTTAGTCAAGGCTATGGTTTTTCCAGTGGTCATGTATGGATGTGAGAATTGGACTATAAAGAAAGCTGAGCGCCGAAGAATTGATGCTTTTGAACTGTGGTGTTGAAGAAGACTCTTGAGAGTCCCTTGGACTGCAAGGAGATCCAACCAGTCCATCCTAAAGGAGATCAGTCCTGGGTGTTCATTGGAAGGACTGATGCTGAAACTGAAACTCCAATACTTTGGTCACCTGATGTGAAGAGCTGACTCATTTCAAAAGACCCTGATGCTGGAAAAGATTGGGGGCAGGAGGAGAAGGGGACGACGGAGGATAAGATGATTGGATGGCATCACCCACTCAGTGGACATGGGTTTGGGTGGACTCCAGGAGTTGGTGACGGACAGGGAGGCCCACCGTGCTATGGTTCATGGGTTCGCAAAGAGTCAGACACGACTGAGCGACTGAACTGAACTGAAGGTGTCTTAGATCTCACTGGATGGTTGTGTGGGTAACTATACGCATTTAAGTGAAGCACTTAGCCCAGTGTTTGTGAGCCATAATTACAAGGGATCAGTAAGTGAGAGGTGTATGGAGAGAGTAACATGGAAACTTTCATTACCATATGTAAAATAGATAGCAAATGGGAATTTGCTGTATGTCTCAGGAAACTCAAACAGGGGCTCTGCATCAACCTAGAAGGGTGGGATGGAGGGAGATGGGAAGGAGGTTCAAGAGGGAGAGGGCATATGTACACCTATGGCTGATTCATGTTGATGTTTGACAGAAAACAACAAAATTCTTTAAAGCAACTATCCTTTAATTAAATATATAAATTTATTATTTTTTTTAAGTTGTGAATGAACTCCAGATACATTGGCTACCAGAGCTCTGCAAAATGGCTAAGAGTATGAGAAAATTAGCTGAGGGCAGTGCTCTCAGACAATAATGAAAGCTTGAGTATTTAGTTAGCAGATAAAGATCAGGATATACATTTTGTAACACAAAGAGGCAGGCAGCCTGATTCTGAACATCTAAAATTGTTTATGTGGTACAGGGGTTTCTAGAGACATTAAGGGTTCTGTCATGGAGTGACACACCTGCTGAAGAGAACTTTATAGAACAATAAGAGAAAATGACAGTGACAAGGACTCTCCAGATTTGAGGTGTCTTGGATCAAATTCTTTAGAAGTAGACTGAGATTTTTGGTGCCTGATTATTGGAGAAGAGGGCTTCGCTGGTGGATCAGATGGTAAGGAATCCACCTGCAGTGTGGGAGATCTGGGTTCTATCCCTTGATCCCTGGGTTGCAAAGATCCCCTGGAGGAGGGCATGGCAACCAACTCCAGTATTCTTGCCTGGAGAATCCCCATGGACAGAGGAGGCTGGCAGGCTATAGTCCATGGGGTAGCAAAGAGTCTAAGAGTCAGACACGACTGAGCGACTAAGCACATATTAGAGAGGGGGTTCTTCAGAGAAAATAAGAGAAGCCTAATAGGAATAGAGAAGGATATTCCCACAAGAGAAGTGTCACTACTTTGACCTCAAATAAAGTCTAGCCTCTAGCTAATGCATAAATTGCATTAATTAGGACCTTTTGTAACCTCATATGCACATCAGTCCTTAACTACCAGAGAGTTAGTTGTTTTTTCAGTCTTGAAGTCATGTCTGATTCTTTGCAACCCTATGGACTAGCCTGCCAGGCTCCTCTGTCCAGGGAACTCTCTAGGCAAGAATACTGGAGTGAATTGCCACTTCCTTCTCCAGGGAATCTTCCTGACCCAGGGACTGAACCCACATCTCCTGCATTATCAGGCAGATTCTTTGCCACTGAGCCACAAGGGAAGCCCAGCTACTAGGGGTAGGGAAGATTTAACTTCTTGGGTGAGATGGTGCCCCTCAACTGAGGGCAGTTCTCCTGAGGAAGTAAGTTGCAAGCACTCCACAGCTGGTGGATATGTGAAGCAGTGAGGAAAAGAGATACAGGAAGGGCAAACACAGTTCCTACCAGAGGAAACTATTGAATATTACTCAAGAAACTACAGTGGTAACTAGGCTTATGGTGGCGATCATTTAGTAATGTATAGAAATATCCAATCTCTATGTTGAGTACTGTAAACTAATAGTGTTGTAAGTCAAATGTACTTCAAAAACTAAGAGAAAAGAGACAGATTTGTGGTTGCCAGAGGTGGGGAGTAGGAGGAGGGAGAATTGGATGAAGGTGCTCAAAAGCTACAAACTTCTAGTTACAAAATAAATACTAGGGATGTAATGTACACTATGATAAATATCATGAATATGGCTGTATGTTATCTATGACAGTTACTCAGAGAGTAAGTCCTAAGAGCTCTCAACACAGGAAAAAATATTTATTTTTCTTTTGTAGCTGTATGAGATAACGGATGTTTCCTAGACTTACTGTGGTAATTGTTTCATGATATATATAAACTAAATCATTGTTGTTCAGTCGCCCAGTCATGTCCAACTCTTTGCAACCCCATGGACTGCAGCATGCCAGGCCTCCCTGTCCCTCACCATCTCCCGAAGTTTGCCCAATTTTATGTCCATTACATCAGTGATGCCATCCAGCCATCTCATCCTCTGATGTCCTTTTCTTCTGCCCTCAATCACCCCCAGCTTCAGGGACTTTTCCAGAGACTCAGCTATTTGCATCAGATGACCAAAATACTAGAGTTTCAACTTTAGTATCAGTCATTCCAACAAATACTCGGGGTTGATTTCCCTTAAGATTGATTGGTTTGATCTCCTTGCTGTCCAAGGGACTCTCAGGAGTAGAGCAAATCATTATGTTGTACATTTTAAATTACACAGTGCTAGGCTATATGCCAGTTATATCTCAATAAAACTGGAAGGAAAAATAAATCCATAATCCATGAAAAAAAGAATTTGCAGTAGTAAAAAGAGAAGTGACTCAGGAGGCTGAATCAGCACCCTGTGGGCATAGAGAATGGTAGTGGTGTGATAATGGAGGTGATTACAATGTCAGGAAAGGACTCCCTGTAATCTGTGGGTATCGTGTTAGAGGAGCTGGTGTAAAAGTGGTCTCACTCAGATATTAAATGACTCAGGCAGGTGAGCAGAGGCCAATGGCCGCTGAAAAAAGAGATGCAATGTATGATAATCTATGGCATCATCTATGTATGGGAGTATAGGAGGCAAGGCAGAGTGGTGGTTGGATGATCAAGTTTGGTAAAGGAAGCATAGCCAGAAAGAAAATAGGACTATAAATCACAGTCTGGGAGAATTGTTTCCAGTTACCTGAATTTTGTCAGATGAAATGATATTTTCCAGAACCAATATGTATAATTTAGGGCCTTGCCACTGTACTGTTGACCACAAGGTAAAGGTATTGAAGAGAGGATGCCCCTAAATGCTGACTTTTCTTTTGTGATTTGGCACCAATGTAACCACCGTGAAGTGTTTTTTTTTTTTTAACCTCCATTCTGCAAGGCTGAGTTAGGAGGCCTTAACCCTCTGAATTTACCTGCCTTCTCACTTGTTACACCATTTTATAACTGCCTCCTTACCTACCAGCTACTAAGATCCTTGAAACTGTATCTAACACCTCAGTTCCTAGATTCTGGCACATTGTTGGCATTGAACAAATGTTTGAATGAGTGACTACATCATTACACTTGTGTTTTTTCTTAATTTGCATAAATCAAACACATTTCTTTGGATATTTGGTGGACACGTTACAGTAAATGATTTCATTTTTATTAATAGCTTCTTGCTGTGTGTGGACGGACAGTTGGAGAACTGTCTTCTTTGTTGATACCATCGTTATATAAAAGTCCCTTTGGGGAAGTGCACGGTGTATGGAACGACAACTACCCATATATGGTTGCTTAGTTTTACTCCAACTTTCCTAATGTAGGAAAAATCAATTCATTAGAAACATTGAATAATGCAATTAATATCTACCTTAGAAATGATAAATTCCTTCTTTCTTATTTAGTAAATAATTCTGATGATACATAGCCAATCTAAATAAAATATTCATATTTGTCCCCCTCAAAGAAAACTATGATTGTTCTTGAAATATTTTTGATGATTCAGTTGGCCTGTGTCTCATGTAAAGTCAAAGATACAGTAGACAAATGAACTTGGCTTGGAAGTACTTCCTCTCAGTTTATTTACTGCTACTATAAACTAGTAAACTCAAACCATCAAATACCAAAAATACATCAATGTACAGTGTAGACAGGAAGAAAGTGAAATGTTTTGTGGAGGGAAGTATTGGAATGAAGTTATTCATGCAGTATTTATTTATAATACATATTATTCCCCAAAAAACATTTAAAATGGATTAACAATAGAGCACAATAAATTGCACTGTAGGAAAAAATGATCAAAGAGCAAAATGAATAGCACAGTGAAGCTAGGAGTGATATTATTATGTAAGAAGCACACCTAAAGTCTCATAGCACAAGCAGTTTGTGCTCTTTTGCTTATACCAAGTATGAATGTGTTTTTAAGTAGAGGGTTATCTGAGAAAAAAGGATAGAGCTGCTTCATCTCCTTAGTTGTGGTAACTGTTAACAGCTTAATAATGGGGAGCCTTCATAGCTCAGTTACTCAAAAAGACAGTTTGTTGAGTTGTAGGCCTGCAAACCACCTTGGAGGACAGTGTTGTAGCTAAGTCAGATTGGTGAGGAAGGAACGCGAGGTTTAATGGCAGTGCTTTTTACTGCCTGAATTCCACACACTTAGAGGTCCACCTCAACTCTGCTTTTAGGCTCTGCTTGGCTACCATCCTTAGAACCACTATGGCTGTTTGCAGAAGGCCCAAAACTTGTTTGTCTCTTCAAAATCTCTCCTTTCTCCGTGTTTGCCTTTGATAATGTGTGGTAAATGTAGCATAACCTAAGTACACAGTGCCTGTAAAATCCACTTCCTTCTTTCCTGCAGATTTATACTCAAGAAGGTTTAGACCTATCACCTTCTCACTCGAGCCACCTAAATAACTGGCAGTGATTTCTTTTCTTGCTAATAATCATTAAGTGAAAAACCTTGCTCCCATAATACAAAATTTGTATCTGCTATAGGTCAGTCCTTAACTACCTTACAAGAAGTGAAGGGAAAGTATCAATTGCTCAAATTAGTCATGATCCCCACACCTGGGAAATGGTGTTGTTGAAGCACTTGAGCCATAAAACCAGATGGCACACTATGTTTATATAAGCTGTTTGCCTAGAAACTGAACCAGATTGGTAAACACTAAATCAATATTTGAGGGTTAGGTGCCAGCTGTTTTTCAGGATGCCATTAAGTGACTGGAGCTCATCAGCAGGTCTCAAATAAGAGGCATCTTTAAGCCTGGCCACTGTACCTAAATTCCTCTGTTTCACAGCAGCCATGTGAACATTTCAGCCTTTTCCATAGGACTTGACAAACCTAACACAGATTGTCGCCACACTGCCATAATTTTTTCTCAAGAGTTTTATTCATTTAGGGCTGGCAATAACTAACTAATGGACTGACTGTTTATTTGCTTGGCATCCCTTCTTAAATGCTCATTGACCAGTGACTCACTTGGACTTGCATGTGGTTTGGGTTTAATTTGCCATTTTACTGTTGCCAGGGACCCCAGCGGTTTACACTTGCCATGCACCAATAAACTTTTTTTATAATTGGAGAGATCTGCTGTGCTTCTCGATACCACATGGCAGAAGGACCTTAAATGTCAATTAATAATAAGAGCAGTTAAATGATATTTTATCAATGTGTTTGGAGACAGCTGAAATCAACAGGTTAAGTTTAATTCCAACTAGTAATAAAAAGATTGTTTCTATGATTCTTAACCTGTCAAGCCAAACACATCTGCAAAAGCTGACATTGTTTTCAAGTTTTTATGTTTATTTCCATTAAACTTGAATGCAGTTCTACCCAGATCTTATGTATATATTTCCTGTCCTATTAAATGGAAACTCTATGGATAAAACAGGAAGTTAATGTTTATTGGAGTGTCTTTTTTGAAGGAGACAGACAGTAACTTTATATCTCTTTAGCAAACTGTATTCAATGAAAATAAAGTGTAAAGTCAGAATTACTGGGTTTGCAATTTAATAAATTATTACTTATATCCACACAAGTCACTTCTCAGAGCTCATTTCATCACTAACGTAGGACAAAACACCCTGATGATTTTAAGAGGGCTGATAAAAGTAACATAGGCAGAACTGTAGCAAATTATAGTGATACAGGCAAAAATACATTATCATTATAATGATTCACATCACAGTTTAAACTCCTTAAATATCTAAGTTAAAAATATATGAAGACTCTCACTTCAACAACATATATTAGAAATGTATACTAGATTTATATTTGGAAAGCTGACTATATTTAAGATGTCAGTTCCTTCTAAAATGGTTTACAAAGAAAGAGAGGTAAATGTATTAACTTTGAATGTCTTCAGATTTAGAGGTTTATATCATAAAACCAGTTTGGGGGATGGTCTATGGGGAAGGCTAGGATGATTGATAATTTAATTATAAATTTATATGGGTGACTAAATTAGTAATTATTTCAGATAAAACCCCCTTGTTTGTCAAATTTGTCATACAAAAATATGCTATAAAACCTAAAATACTTAAAATAGTTGACAATTGATATTTAAATTATCAGATACATACACTCTTGGTGGCTCAAAAGGTAAAGAATCTTTTTGCAATGCAGGAAGATCCCTGGGTTGGGAAGATCCCCTGCAAAACGGAATGGCTACCTTTTCCAGTATTCTTGCCTGGAGAATTCCATGGACAGAGGGGCCCAGTGGGCCATAGCCCATGGAGTCACAAAGAGTCAGACCCAACTGAGCCACTAACACTATCAGAAAAACAGAACAGCATTGAACTAGAGTATGTTACCATGGAGTATGTAATTAGTGGAAATAATTGGTTATTTAATAAATGATGGTGAAATAAGCAGCTGTATGAAAGATCATAACAGCAGGTAGATTCCTACTTCATAGCACATGAATTTTAGGTGGATTATAGAAATATACGTAAAATGGTTACAAGCAAAATTGGAAGAAAATAGATGTTGTTAGTTAATGCTGGTAAAGAAAACTTCTAAATATAAAATTAATATGAATGAAGGAAAATTTATTTATTCATATTAAATAATTAACATAATTCAGATTTAACAAAATTCATTAGAAGGACTGATGCTGAAGCTGAAGTTCCAATACTTTGGCCATCTGATGGAAAGAACCAACTCATTAGAAAAGACCTTGATTCTGGGAAAGATTGAAGGCAGGAGGAGAAGGGGATGACAGAGGAAGAGATGGTTGGATAGCATCACCGATTCCATGGACATGAGTTTGAGCAAGCTCTGGGAGATGGTGAAGGACAGGAAAGCCTGGCATATTGCAGTTCATGGGGCTGCAAAGAGTCAGAAATGAGTGAGTGACTGGACAACAACAACAAGACAGAATTCAGAGAATAAAGAGTAAGCTGGGAAACACAATTAATAAGACAGACTTGAATAGCTTTCGCTTATTAAAAACTCTGTAATAAAAAAATATCCCAACTGGGTCTAGGAGAAGAACAATTCACAGAAGAGGACACACACAAAACTTACAAATCTACCTGTCAATTAAAATACACACTTAAAAGGACTGTCAAATAACATAAGGAAATGGCACCCCGCTCCAGTGTTCTTGCCTGGAGAATCCCAGGGACAGGGGAGCCTGGTGAGCTGCTGTCCATGGGGTCGCTAAGAGTCGGATACGACTGAGCGACTTCACTTTCACTTTTCACTTTTATGCATTGGAGAAGGAAATGGCACCCCACTCCAGTGTTCTTGCCTGGAGAATCCCAGGGACGGGGGAGCATGGTGGGCTGCCGTCTATGGGGTCGCACAGAGTCGGACATGACTGAAGCGACTTAGCCGCAGCAGCAGCTTCCCAAGTTACCGTATTTTAAATTTAATTTAAATTTAATTTTTAAGGTTAATATATTCATCTAATTTAAAGTTTAGGGAAGGTAAAAACAATCCTTCTCTCACCTATTCCTAGCTCATTAATTCTGTCTGAGGAGATAACAAATGTTTGTAATTTCTTGTAGAAGAGTTCCACCCGCCCCCCCCCCCCAATTATTTTGAATCTTAATGTTGGTGAGGACTCAGTGAAAAATTTTTGAGGAAAATCTTCATGTGACAGTGTACCTGGGGAAAAAAATTGGGCTATTCAAGCATTAATATGTTTAATTGTTGACCCATTCATTCTCATTCCTCTGTCTAAGAAATTATCTCAAAAAATAAAAAATCAGACACATGGGTACAAATTTGTGAATTTATTGCTAATGGCATCTTGTTTATAATAGAGAAAAAATAGAAACAAGTTTAAAGACTTCTCTGTAGCTCAACCTCCATTTAACATGGCTTTCCTACACTGCAATACAAATATACTATTCTCATTTCTGAAGAATGGACTATGGGGAGTTCTTATGCTCTGAAAAGATAGAAAAGAGAAATGGAGAAAAGGAGAGGGCGGGGAAGCATAAAGAGGGAAGCGAAGAGTGGAAGGACTTTAGATGAGTCATCTACGTCTAATTTACTATCTTAAATATTGAACACCTTTTAGTACTTAACCAAAGGTCTAAAAGCTCATCATTTATGATAAATCATCAAAATCATCAGCTATTAGACCTTTGGTTACATTTTTTTTTAAAAAGTAGCTAAACTCCTTCACTCTTTCTCTCATGGCTCAGAAGATAATCCTTACAGAACCATAGGATGGCAATTTGATTATTTACTTCTACAAATATTTTATGGTTTTTTAAGATATTTAAGCTCAATATGATTTTTAAAGTCACACTAATCAGTTTCCAACAATAACACCCTCCTTCCCCCCAGTATAAAAACATAAACTCTTCTGGGATTCTAAGGTTGAATTGTATTTATTATTAATTTCAGAGAAGTTAATGTTTGTATAATATTTTCATATGTAGGAACAGGGTATTTTTCTATGTCTCTTCAGGTCAAGTTTTAAGTCCTAATACTATTTTATCATTTTATTTATATATGTCCTTTTTCTACATCATTAAATACATTTCCATGAAGGTAATATAAAATTAAAATGTTAATAAAATAAAATGAGGAAACATTAGAAAATGTTGAATAATGTAAAAAGATATTCTTGAACAATAGAGAAACAATAAAGAGAAAAAGGAAAAACATAGGCCTATATTACAAAAGATAAAAGGAGTCATAAATTTAGAATAATGATAATACAACATAAGAGATATTTCTGGTATGTAGCTGATAAGGGTTAACACTCATCATTTAAATTCACTGACATAATTTGCTAAGAAAATAATAGATAACCCACAGGAAACACAAAAAATAATTCACACCAGAAAAATTCAAATGGCCAATAAAGAAGAAAAGATGCTTAACCACATTGCCAATACAAATTAAAATAAGACAGTAATATTTTCCCAAAAGAGGGGCAAAAATGTAAAATAGAGATAACACCATATGCAGACAACAATAAAAATAAACTAGTGGTCATGTACATTGGTGGAAATATAAATGGCTATGACCCCAGTGGAAATGGAAGTACCAATGAGTAATATTAATGTAAAATATGTAAAAAACTTAAGACTCATCAGTTAAATTTTGGGAATTTATTTTAAGGAAATAATATCAATTGATAAAAATATGTAAAGACTTTATTGCAGTTTTACAGTGATAAAAATACTGTATTTTATCACCCATTAATAGGGGAATAAGACATTATATCACAATGTAGCCTGCTATGGAATTTTGGTGCTCTTAACAAAAATAATTAAAGCTTTATTTGTTAATCTGAAAGGATATTCATGATGTCCTTTAAAGGAAGAGATGTAAGTTGAAGAGGTAGTTTATCAAGTATTATTCATTTTTTTTGTAAAGCAAACAAATGAAAGAATAATACAACTCTTTACCCCCACCAACTAAATGTGTGCATTTAGTCAGATTCAGATAAAGTTTTAATGTATGTATACCCAACTATTACTCAAGAAATTAGACATGGTTAGGGCTCCTGAGAAATCTGTATGCAGGTCAAGAAGCAACAGTTAGAACTGGACATGGAACAACAGACGGTTCCAAATCGGGAAAGGAGTACGTCAAGGCTCTTTATTGTCACCCTGCTTGTTTAACTAATATACAGAGTACATCGGGCAAAATGCCAGGGTGGATGAAGCACAGGCTGGAATCAAGATTGCTGGGAGAAATATCAATAACCTCAGATATGCAGATGACCCCACCCTTATGGCAGAAAGCGAAGAAGAACTAAAGAGCCTCTTGATGAAAGCGAAAGAGGAGAGTGAAAAAGTTGGCTTAAAACTCAACATTCAGAAAACTAAGACCATGGCATCTTGTCCCATCACTTCATGGCAAATAGATGGGGAAACAATGGAAACAGTGACAGACTTTATTATTTTGGGCTCCAAAATCACTGTAGATGGTGACTGCAGCCATGAAATTAAAAGATGCTTGCTCCTTAGAAGAAAAGTTATGACCAAACTAGACAGCATATTAAAAAGCAGAGACATTACTTTGCTGACAAAGGTCTGTCTAGTCAAAGCAATGGCTTTTCCAGTAGTCATGTATGGATGTGAGAGTTGGACTATAAAAAAGCAGAGTGCCAAAGAACTGATGCTTTTGAAGTGTGGTGTTGGAGAAGACTGTAGAGAGGCCCTTGGACAGCAAGGAGATCCAAACAGGCCATCCTAAAGGAGATCAGTCCTGAATATTTATTGGAAAAACTGATGCTGAAGCTGAAACTCCAATACTTGGCCACCTGATGCAAAGAGCTGACTCATTTGAAAAGACCCTGATGCTGGGAAAGATTGAAGACTGAAGGAGAAGGAGACGACAGAGGATGAGATGATTGGATGGCATGGCATCACCGACTGAATGGACATGAGTTTGAGTAAACTCTGAGTGTTATTGATGGACAGGGAGGCCTGGCGTGCTGCAGTCCATGGGGTCGCAGAGTTGTACAGACTGAGCAACCGAACTGAACTGAAGGCTACTGTGCTAAATCGCTTCAGCCATGTCTGACTCTGTGATCCTATGAAGTTAGCCTACCAGGCTCCTCTGTCCACGGAAATCTCCAGGCAAGAATACTGGAGTGGGTGCTGTGCCCTTCTCCAGGGGTTCTTCCTGACCCAGTGATTGAACCCACATTTCCTGCGACTCCTGCATTGTAGGGATATTCTTTACCGGGGAAACACCAGGGAAGCAATGGTTAGAGTGAGCATGATTGTTTCTTTTTTTCATCTTTTGAGTGCTTTGACAAACTAGTATAACTTTATATTTGTTAATTTTGTTTTTAAATATAATGTTTGAAATTTTAGAAAGTTATTAGAGAACTAAAAGACCTGCAGTAAGTTATATCTTAAACTGCAACTACTCAGTTCAATTCAGTTCAGTAGTTCAGTCGTGTCTGACTCTTTGTGACCCCATGGACTGCAGCACGCCAGGCCGCCCTGTCCATCACCAATTCCCAGAGCTTACTCAAACTCATGTTCATTGAGTTGGTGATGCCATCCAGCCATCTCATCCTCTGTCATCCCCTTCTCCTCCTTTCTTCAATCTTTCCCAATATCAGAGTCTTTTCAAATGAGTCAGTTATTCACATCAGGTGGCCAAAGTATTGGAGTTTCAGCTTCAGCATCAGTCCTTCCAATGAATATTCAGAACTGATATCCTTTAGGATGGCCTGGTTAGCCTGGTTAGATCTCCTTGCTGTCCAAGGGACTCTCTACAGTCTTCTCCAACACCACACTTCAAAAGCATCAGTTCTTTGATGCACAGCTTTCTTCATAGTCCAACTCTCACATCCATACATGACTACTGGAAAAACCATTGCTTTGAGTAGATGGACCTTGGTTGGCAAAGTAATGTCTCTGCTTTTGAATATGCTATCTAGGTTGGTCATAACTTTCCTTCCAAGGAGCAAGCGTCTTTTAATTTCATGGCTGCAGTCACCATCTGCAGTGATTTTGGAGCCCCCCAAAAATAAAGTCTGCCATTGTTTTGTTTCCCCATCTATGTGCCATGAAGTGATAGGAACAGATGCCATGGTCTTAGTTTTCTGAATGTTGAGTTTTAAACCAACTTTTTCACTCTCCTCTTTCACTTTCATCAAAAGGCTCTTTAGTTCTTTGCTTTCTTCCATAAGGGTGGGCTCATCTGCATATCTGAGGTTATTGATATTTCTCCCAGCAATCTTGATTCCAGCTTGTGCTTCATCCAGCCCAGCATTTCTCATGATGTACTCTGCATATAAGTTAAACAAGCAGGGTGACAATAAAGAGCCTTGACGTACTCCTTTCCCGATTTGGAACCAGTCTGTTGTTCCATGTCCAGTTCTAACTGTTGCTTCTTGACCTGCATACAGAGTCCTCAGGAGGCAAATCAGGTGGTCTGGTATCCCATCTCTTGAAGAATTTCCCACAGTTTTGTAACATAAGTTAATTTTCATAAAAAAGTAATTGTTTTCAAAAACAAAATTTTAAAGGTGTCTACAAATCATATTGGAAGGGCATGTCTTAACTACTGTACTGCCAAGAAAGTCTCTACAAATCTCTTTAATATCTGACTTACAAGAAGATATGTATTTTATATGTGCTTCAGTTTTTTGGAAAAATTCTAGACAACCCACGATTAGAAAATATTTACACATCATATATCTGAGAGGCACATGTTTGATTTCATTTATGAGAAACGTTGAAAATAAGCAAATGTCTGGAAAAAAAAAGTACATTAGCAGTTGCCATATGGGAAAATATTCCATACAATCAAAGCTTTGTCTTTTCCAGCAGTCATGTACAGATGTGAGAGTTGTACAGTAAAGATTGAGGGCAAAGAAATGATGGTACGAAACTGTGATGCTGGAGGAGTCTCTTGCATCCCTTGGACTGCAAGGAGATCCAATCAGCCAATCCCAAAAGAAGCTAACCCTTAATATTCATTGGAAGGACTGATGCTAAATCTCTAATACTTTGGCCACCTGATGTGAAGAGCTGACCCACTGGAAAAGATCCTGACGCTGGGAAAGCTTGAAGGCAAAAGGGAAAAGTGGCAGCAGGCAATGAGATGGTTAGATAGTGTCGCTGATGCAGTAGATGTGAATTTGAGCAAACTCTGGGAGATAGTGGAGGACAGAGGTGCTTGGCATGCTACAGTTTATGAGGTTGCAAAGAGTTGGACATAACTTAAAAACTTAACAACAATGAAAGTGGGAAAGAGGAATTGGGAAGAAATTAAGGGGATTTCTAAAGGCTGTGAGGCCCCTAAAAATGTCATCAGTTGCTCAGTTGTGTCTAACTTTTTGCAACCCTTTGAACTATAGCTGGCCTGGCTCTTCTTGCCTGGAAAAACCTCATACAAGTTTCCAGGCAAGAATACTGAAGTGTGTTGCCATTTCCTTCTTCAGGAGATGTTCCTGACCCAGGGATTGAACCCATATCTCCTGTGTCTCCTGCACTGCAGGCATACTTTTTACCACTGAGCCATCGGGGATGCTCTACGAGGTCATTAAATATAATAAAATTGAACATGGTGATGGTTGCATGCCTGTGTATATTCTGATAAAAGTTTAAATGATGAACTTCAAAGTCACTATAACTTTAGACTTATTCAATAATTGTTTCAATTTGAAGTCTTGTTATCTTGCTATCCTTGCTTATTTAGTATATATCATGAAGGAATTTTATGGTATACTTCAGACTTCAGAATACATTCATATTCACATTTTTAAAACTCTAAATGGGTAAATTTTGTGTCATGTAAACTATATTTCAATAAAACTGTTGCAACAAGGAAAAGCTCTATTGTATCTTTGTGGGAAAATAAGAGCAAAAAATATTTTGGTATTATTATGAAGGTAATTTTGACACTGTAGCCCTCGTGAAAAGGCTTCAAAGACCCTCAAGAAGTTACAAGACCACACCTAGAGACTGTTGGCTTAGAATACTGTAACTATTGAGTAACAGATGTAACTATGCTGAAAGAAGTAGATTGCATGTATGCAATTAAATCATGTGATCCAGGTGGAAGAGTCATGAAATTTAGCCCTCTTGAATGCACTGATTCTAAAAGATGAACTGAGATGCTTTCATGTGGGTTAGAAAGAACTGGATAGAAATAATTGATATTGATGGAAGCCCTTCTCCCAGGATCAGTGTTGTAAATAATTCTAACAGTTTCTTCATCTCCCTTTATTTTTAGGATTCTGGAAGGGATCATCCAGTTAAATCATTTGTGGCGCCCTGCCTTTCTATGGGGCTTTCCTTGTGGCTCAGCTGGTAAATAGTCTGCCTGAAATGTGGGAAACCTGGGTTTGGAAGATCCCCTGGAGATGGGAAAGTCCATCCACTCCAATATTCTGGCCTGGAGAATTCCATGGACTGTATAGTCTGTGGGGGTCACAAAGTGTCAGTCACAACTGAGTGAGAGTGAGGGAAGATAGGTTTTGGGCCCTTTTCTTTCTATTGCTAGAGGCAGAATATCCTCCAAAACTAAAAAAAAAAAAAAAAAAAATTGGATGCTGAAACAGCAAAACTAAGACAAATAAGCACTGCTCTTCCTAGCAGGGATTTCCTTTTTGTCTTCTCCTTTATTCTTAACTAAATGTAGCAAAGTACTGGTTTCTGATAGTAATCAGCATGTTGACCTTGAATCTAGACCATACCGAGGATTGTACGATACTAGGATTGTTGAAAACTATAATGCAGTGGGCACTTTAATGAATAAAGACAAAAACTTGATACAATGAACAAATGATATAAAGACTACCTTGTAAATTCTGTGATATTGTGCTGAATTTCAAGATATCGTTAAACATGATCATGGGGAAATTAAAGTTAAATGTTTTGATCTTGACCTCCAAGTAAACCTCCATAATGCATCACTTTTCACCCTAAACATTTGTCAAATGTTTTGCCCTCTGTAGTCAACCATCTTCTGAAATAGATGTTATTTGATAGGAAGAAACCTGAAGTCAAAGGTTCTTTGCATGCATATCAGTATTCATATTTTAAAGTTTAGATATTTTCATCAAGTCCTTTGACTGGCATATTTCTTGGAATGTGGTAAGCCCCTGCTTTTCAAACTGTTATTTTTATGGTGAGTCTCTGATGAGAAGCCATGCTTAATCGAAAAGAAAGTCACAACCCTTTTCACTTGCACTAGAAAGGTTGTTCTAACACCAGTAGTTTTGAAGAGAACCAAAGAGTAATTAAGCTGCCAATAATTATAGAAGACTCTTATGCAATAAATTGCCCTTGAGCTCTATTTATTTTGGTCAAGAAACTTCTTACAGGATTTTATTTTTATGTATGGTTGGTACTGCAAGTTAATCTTTTGTTTCATTCTATAATAAAGTCAGGGCAGAAAAATGATATGCTGAGAAAAGAACAATGACTGATATCTATAATGTGCATCTAGTTTAAAATTGCAAATCTACAATTTAAAAAATCTAGAAATATCAGTGTTAGTTTGTTATATGAACACTACACTCTGAAACCAATTCAGATCACCTCCAGTGGACACTGGACAATGCTAACCATTCACAGACTTCTCTACTTGTGTTAGCTACAGTTTTAAAAGGCCTGTTTTTATCCCCGTTAGAGTTACTGGGAGCTTTTAGTCAAATTTAAATGTTTATTATTATTATTTTATTACAAAGCTGTTTAAAATACATATTTAGAATAGTAATTCTGAATTGCAAGTAGGTTTAGAGGTGAGTGCATGTCAGGGAAGAAGATAAGAATGAAAATTGAGAGGCATTTGGGAATGGGAGGTATATATAATTTAGAATAGCATAATTGACATAATAATTATTTTACTTGATTAAATTAAATTTATTTTAAAATGTCAAATAGCATTCTAGTTATGTATTAAGGCAGATATGTTTGATTTTTCAAAGTGAACATGGTTGAAAAAGAATTATAATTCTTTTTCTTAAATGATGGGTCATAAAAGGCAATGCAATACTGACTTATTATAATTATGATTATTTTAAGCTCAGAAGTCTAAGATGTATAGCCAAATGTAGCTCATCATTTGAGCTGGGTGATGGGTACAAAGGAGTTCATGCAAATCTCTCTTCTTTGACATGTTTGAAATTTTCCATAAGAAAAACTTTATGATTATGGCCTACAATGGCCTAAATAGCTTGAAAAAGTCAATGATGTTAGAAGCTTTGTTCAGAGGTATAAAAATATTTTGGCAGGAGGAGAGTAAATTCATATGTGTGCTTCTTTAAAAAAAATTTTTTTAATGTAATAGTAGAAAGTTCTGTCACCAATGTGATTAAGGATGAAAGCCATATAGAGGGGCATGGCAAACTACTCCAGTATTCTTCCCTGGATAATCCATTGGCCAGAGGATCGTGGTAGGCTCCAGTCTATGGTGTTACAAAGAGTTGGACATGACTGAGTGACTAAGCGTGCACACACATAAATGCTATTGATGCATACAGTAGGAGGCAAAACTAAACAGAGGGACGTGGAAACTGGGAATGTGTTGGCAGAGCATATTAGGCCTGGAACGGGAGAGACCAGATTAAGACACGGAAAGAAATAAGCAGAGAGAAAGGCAGCACACAGTCATGGACTAGAACAGGGAGAAAATGAAGAGTTAATCTCAGAGGCAGGCAGAAGGTTGCAGAGGAGGTTAATAGATTTTAAACTATCTGGGTTTCATGTTTGGGAACACATGTAAGAATTAAAGATTTTAAAATTAAATTAAAAAAATTAATTAAAAAAAAAAAAGAAATCAACTGTCATAGACATAACACTACTTATCTTTGTAATTTGTGTTCCAGTTCACTGGCAATCCTTTTCTCACTTTAGTTCCTTCTTTCATCTCCAGTATATATATATTTTTGTTTATATATCTATTTTCCAATGCCATTTTCTAGAGACATTTGACAGTTTCTAGATTATGAAAGAGCTAAAATTAAGTTATTGAAATAAAGCCCCTGGTTACAAATGTATATGTTTATATTTATGGAAGGCATAGACCTGGTCAGTGGCTAGTTCTTGGGTTTTACTGGAGTGTTTTCCTACACCAACAGTGAGTTCTCTGCCGACACCAACTTAATGTCCTACAAGACAATTCAGTTCTGATACTAACTGCTTAGAGCTCCCACAGACCTCACAGGTTAAGGCTCAGTCCCAGAAGACTGCCTCCACTCCATATGCTGGTCACAAGTTCCAGGTTGTCATCGGTACGTCTGACCAAATTGAGGGTGCCCAAGTGTCCCTCCTCAGGTTTAAGATCTTCCTAGAGCTCAGGGAAATGCTTTATTTAGATTTACTGACTTACTTCCCCAGTGGCTCAGCAGTAAAAAATCTGCCTGCAATGCAGGAGCCACAGGAAACGCAACTTGATCTTGGGTGGGAAAGATCCCTTGGAGAAGGGCAATCCAGTATTCTTGCCTGGAGAATCCCCCATGGACAGAGGAGCTTGGTGGGCTATAGTCCATGGGGTCGCAATGAGTCAGACACGACTGAAGTAACAGCACACAGCACAATAAGTTGTACAGTAGTTGATAATCAACGTGTTATGTTAATGGACTTATGCTCAGCAGGAAACATTTTCTATCATATACTCTGCATGGAGTTTCACTGGCCCTGGTGGTGTGAACCTAGTTAAATGTTCAAGTTCTAATCATGATACTCCTTTTGTAGAAGAAATTTGTGTCTTAATTTTCATTTACCTTCTCCTTACCTTTGTTTTGTTTTGCTGTCTTCTTTTTTTTTTCTTAAATCACTCTGTAGTTAATACAGGCTTCCCTGGTGGCTCAGCAGTAAAGAATCCACCTGCAATGCAGGAGATATGGGTTCAGATCCTGGGTGGGAAAGATCCCCTGGAGAGGACATGGCAACCCACTTCAGTATTCTTGCCTGGGAAATCTCATGGACAGAGGAGTCCAGGGGGTTACAAAAAGTAGGCTAAACAACAAGAGCATAGTTGATATACCTCATTCAATAAAGATCTCCTCCAAATAAAGGAAATTCTTTTTCTTCCTTTTTCCCTATTCAATTAATTAATTAATCTATGTTTAAGTTGAACAGTCCTCTCTGAGAAAGGCAAGACTAAACCAGATAATAGAAACTCTCCGTGCAGATGCTTTGTGGTAAAGCATGGCAGAAGCCTGGTTTAATAATACTTCAGGACAGGTCACTCCTGTTCCTCTATTCCTCCCTCCTTCCGCTTCCCTCCCTCTTTCCCCTCTTTTACTCCCTTTCTTCTTCTCTTCCTTTTTTCTTTCCTCTTTCACTCTTTCTCCCTTCCTCCCTGCTTTCCATATTTCTTTCAGTCATTTTTTATTGCTGCGTAATCCCTTCAGACTTAGTGGTATAAAACAACAAACATTTTATTATGTTCACTATGCTATAGGTTAGGAATTTAGGTAGGACATAACGGAGATGACTTGTCCCAATTCCAGTTTCTGGGACCTCGGCTGGAAAGATTCAAATGACTAGATGCTAGAATAATTTGGAGATTTCTTAACTCCCTTGTTTGGCATGTGTATTGAAATTACTCAATTTGACCACAGCTTGAACACGTACAAGGTTCAAGTGATCCTATTCATGTGATCTGATCTTCCTCAAAGCAGACAGAATTCAGAATAGTCAGGCTTTTTAGAAGGTGTCTAAGGACTTGCAAGAATGAGTATTTCAGCAATCACAATTGAAGATGAATGCACTTTTGTGGCCTTGCTGCAGGTTCTGCCATGTTCGGCTGGAGGAGGTGATTATAATGTAACCCTGCTTCATAGAGTGTGGATAAAGACCCTGCTTCCATATGAGATACGTGTCAAAGAAATCATAACCATATTTTATAACTGTCATACTTACTTTGAAGGAGACTTGAAACTTCCTTTTAATATATTCTGTTCATTTAACAGGCTGTGAGAATATATTTAATGAAGTTTAACCAGTATTCCTGCACTAAGGGAAGACCTTAACTCATTTATTTCTGTGAAGTGAAAAATATCATTTGAGTGAAAGGTTAATAAGTAAACCTATTGATTGGAGAAGCATGGTATGTTTTAACTGTATTCCTTTTAAGTACCCTGGAACATTAACAGTAAAATAGGATAGCATTAAAACAGGGTGTCATTAAGATAGGGAAACACTGCTCTGAACGTATGATATTTACATCCTACTTCTCTGAATTTGCCTTGTCACTGGGCCTTATTTCCCACAGTCTGGGTTAAGAGGTCCCACTTCCTTCAAAGAAACTTCATGCATGAAAATGGAGCTCATGTATTGAGCCACTGTTCCTTTCACTTTGCCTTCAGTGGTAATCTAGAGATGACCTGTAAGTTCAAAAAGTATATTTCATAATGGAAAAACAACAACAAAATATATGAATTGAATCATAGAGAAAATTGCTAGAGAACTTTCTGTTCCTTGTTTCAACTGGGAATGGCATACCTGGCATGTTTCAGAAGCTAGCCACGTATCACTAAACAGAGACATAACGGCAAAACTCCCAACATCATTTAGACACTGTAGATTTCTCACTTCAGTGGTTTTGATGTTGATGGAGAGCGACTTCCCTTGAAAGTGCAGTGATCTGCATGCCTTTTGATCAGTGTTGCAGTGAAGACTAATGTTATTTCACATGAAACTGGCAAGACTTAGTTTCTTTATTTTTTGTGGAATAACCACACACATGGACTTTCAAAAATTTAATATGGATATTGTTAATGAATGGCAATTGCTTATGAGTACACAGTCTGTCTGATTGAGGATCAAGGTGTATATAAATATATCCACAAGGGGAAAGTTTTTCTGTAGCATTTCGAACAACTCTACTAGGTACTTTGGTGACATGTCTGTCACTTCAAACATATTAGTATTGAAATTGTAGCACTTCGCAATTGAAGTGTATTACACACTTGAGATACAGTAAACTACTGTATTTGAATTGAATCATACAATCATAGATATTAGAGCCAGAAAAGACCTATTAGGTTATCATGTCCATCCACTGCCATTTGGCATTGTTGTTTACAAGACGTTGTTGCATCTAGAGTTAAACGCCTCAAACAATGGGATTTCTACCACTGTACAAGAACATTTTCTTTTATTGTCTAAAAGACTTTCTCATTGAAATAGTTTTTTTTTTCCCTTAAATTCAGCTTAAATTTATTTTTGCTCAATTTCACTCCAGTGTTTTCATACCTCAGTCCCCATCTTGTAACCTTACCTCTATTTTATCTCTTCTTATAGTGGCACTTCTTTAAAGACTGATCCATTTAAAGACCATACTTCAAACTTCAAAAATGTAATTCACTTTCTGCCCAAATTATGTGACACTTTAGGTTGGCTTTCCCCCAGAAGTGGACACTGAGACAAGGATACAAGTGTAAATAGTTTATTTGAAGATAACCCTAGCATATGTCTGGAGGTGACTGAGGAAGAGAGATAAAAAAGAGAAGAAACTCAATAAAGAATGTGTAATCAAACCAGTGCCATTATGGGTAACTGGATCTTAATCTTACTGCAGATGCTGATGATTTGTATAGAATATGTGGCTCAGAGTTATTCCTCTGGGAGTCAAGAAACCTGGGGTGCTTATGTACCAACTCTTGTCAGCCATTAGCTGTAGGCTCTTCATAAGGGATATTAACTTCCTGGCACTTCTGGCCTGCCCTGCACATGACAGAATGGACTGTAGCCCACAGAGAAGGCTGTCAGACCACTGAAACTCTGAGTTTTTATGCATCAGAATGGTAAGAAGACCATAGGGTATCTAACCCAGTGAATCTACCAAGTGGTGACTTCCAGCCATCTTTGGAACTGCATACACACGTTTATTTTGTTTGCACAAGGTTTATAATTTATTTTTAAATAATCATTTTCCTCTGGTTCAAAGTTATTTTATTAAAAAACTGGAAGCACTTCAAAAGTTTTCATTTTCTATAGAAGAGCAACATTTGATTCAGAAGGACGTATGATATTTTCAGCTGTGCTTGATTACAAGTACAACATTCTAGCAGTATTATATTTAACTAAAAGGATAAAATAATACATTTTTAAACAGTAAAAATTAACTTTTGTAGAAAAAGCATGTTAGTGATTAAACATATATATTGACATGCATTTGTTACTAAATATATTCTACAAGTTCATTAAACATTATATTTTGATATTTTATTCCTAAACCCAATCACTTGCCAAATGACCAGATTCTGTTTTGTTAAATTAGTTTCAGAAGTCTTATATTTCATGTGATGAATATGCTGACTATTATATCTGTGCAATAACATGGTTCTCAAAACATTGAATCTAACCAACACAATCTGTTCTCTTTAATTCTGGTACCTTGAAACATAGTTCAAATTTTACAGTTTCTATTTTGCTTGACAACATTGATCCCATGAGGATAACCTCTTCATTTTCAGATCCTTTATCTCACTTTTTTTTTAAATCAGAGAGGAATACCTTTCCTACAAAGTTCTTAGAAATCAAAAAACAATTTAATTTAAAAATATACAGCTAATTTCTATAATAGCAAATATTACATAAAGACATGTTGTTTTTTTCTATTCCCATGAGGTTGTATTTGGCTATGGTTTCATAAGTAGTCTTCTGGAAGCAACTAATGAGGGAAGGGAGGTAAGAGAAGAGAATAGGAAAGATGAGCAAGGGGATAACCTAGGAAGTAGAGGCAACAGGAACTCACTTTACTGCCTTGGTGTAATTTTTCTCTGTCTTAACCTTCAAACCACACCCTATGCTAAAAATATTCTTTACACTTAATTTGCTAAAATTTAAATTGGTTATTATCCAATAAAGCACTTTAGAATTCCATTTCTCCAAGATAATCCTATTCCAAAGGAAAAGGAAGAATTAATTTCCAATTGATCTTTGCCTAAATAGTCTGTTCTCTCTTCTTTGCAAATCATCTACTAAATGCATTCACATTTTGGTTTATTATAATTTTTTTCATTATTTTTATTTATTTACTCTTTATATTTGCTATCTGGCACATAGATTATTATAGTAGTCTTCCATTTGCTTTCATTGTTTTCATTATTACCTTCCCCAATTCACTGTGCAAATCTATGCTTAATTAATCTTCACAAAAGCCATTATTTTAGGGCTACTAGTACTCTCAGTGGCCCTAAAACTCACACTTGATAGCTCCTAACTCATGGTGTTTCTCCTGAAACTTAATTTCCTTTCCAATGTTTTCAGTCTCAGGATACAGAACTCAAACATAACTGCTCAAGTCAGAAACCTGAGTCCATCTTAAACATCTTCTTAAAACTAATCCATCTCTAAGTCCTCTTGGCTTTGTCTCCTAAGTGTCTCTTAAATCTATTCATTTCTCTCCAATTTTACTGCAGCTATGCTAATACTATGTTAAGCTATTAGAGGTGATGGAATTCCAGTTGAGCTATTTCAAATCCTAAAAGATGACCCTGTGAAAGTGTTGCACTAAATGTGCCAGCAAATTTGGAAAGCTTAGTGGCCACAGGACTGGAAAAGGTCAGTTTTCATTCCAATCCCAAAGAAAGAAAATGCCAAGGAATGTACAAACTACCAGACAATTGCATTCATCTCACATGCTAGCAAAGTAATGTTCAAAATTCTCCAAGCCAGGCTTCAACAGTACGTGAACTGTGAACTTCCAGATATTCAAGCTGAATTTAGAAAAGGCAGAGGAACAAGAGATCAAATTGCCAATATCCATTGGATCATCAAAAAAGTAAGAGAGTTTCAGAAAAACATCTATTTCTGCTTTATTGACTATGCCAAAGCCTTTGACTGTGTGGATCACAATAAACTGTGGAAAATTCTGAAAGAGATGGGAATACCAGACCACCTGACCTGCCTCCTGAGAAATCTGTATGCAGGTCAGGAAGCAACAGTTAGAACTGGACATGTAACTACAGACTGGTTCCAAATTGGGAAAGGAGTATGTCAAGGCTGTATATTGTCACCTGGCTTATTTAACTTATATGCAGAATACATCATGAGAAACACTGGGCTGGATGAAGCACAAGCTGGAATCAAGATTTCCAGGAGAAATATCAATAACCTCAGATATGTAGATGACCCCACACTTATGGCAGAAAATGAAGAAGAGCTAAAGAGTCTCTTGATGAAAGTGAAAAAGGAGAGTGAAAAAGTTGGCTTAAAACTCAACATTCAGAAAACTAAGATCATGGCATCTCGTCCCATCAATTCATGGGAAATAGATGGGGAAACAATGGAAACAGTGTCAGACTTTATTTTTTTGGTCTCCAAAATCACCTCAAATGGTGACTGCCACCATGAAATTAAAAGATGCTTACTCCTTGGAAGAAAACTTATGACCAACCTAGATAACATATTAAAAAGCAGAGACATTACTTTGCCAATCAAGGTCTGTCTAGTCAAAGCAATGGTTTTTCCAGTGGTCATGTATAGATGTGAGAGTTGGACTATAAAGAAAGCTGAGTGCTGAAGAACTGATGCTTTTGAACTGTAGTGTTGAAGACTCTTGAGAGTCCCTTGGACAGCAAGGAGACCCAACCAGTCCATCCTAAAGGAAATCAGTCCTGAATATTCATTGGAAGGACTGACACTGAAGCTGAAACTCCAATACTTTGGCCATCTGATGTGAAGAACTGACTAATTTGAAAAGACCCTGATGCTGGGAAAGATTGAAGGAAGGAGGAGAAGAGGATGACAGAGGATAAGATGGCTGGATAGCCTCACTGACTCAATGGACATCAGTTTGAGTAAACTCCAGGATTTGGTGGTGGACAAAGAGGCCTGGCATGCTGCAATCCATGGGGTCACAAAGAGTTGGACCAGACTGAGCGACTCATCTGAACTGAATGCTAATGCATGGGCTTCCTAGGTGGCACAATGGTAAAGAATCTCCCTGCTAGTGCAGAAGACACAAGCGATGTGGGTTCCATCTCTGGATCTGGAAGATCTCTTGGAGAACGAAATGGTAACTCACTCAGTATTCTTCCCTGGAAAATTCCATGGATAGAGGAGCCTGGTAGGCTATAGTCCATGAGGTCATAAAGAATCAGACATGACTGAGTGACTGAGAACACACACATGTTAATAAATGAAGTACTACAATCATTCTTATTTGAGATACTGCAAAGTCAGGTAACTGGTCTACCTCACCTATTCTTGCCTTTCATCTCTTAAATCTGCTCTCTCCATATATCTAGAAGAATCTTTTCAAAAGTACAAATCTAATCAGATAGTTATCTTTTCCCTTCTCTCTAGTACTCTCTCCTCTTTCTTAAAGTTTTTCAGTTTTTTCTACAACTCTTGGGATAAACACCAAATTCCTGAATTTGACCTACAAGGCACTAGCTGTAAGGACTATATCTTTTCCCCTCAAAAATCATATTGAATCATGTCTCTCTTAATCTGTCTTCTCTAGCCCCATTGGTCTGCTTACAGGCCAGCCATTATGAACATTCCTTAATCTCATTTATTTAGAGAAATATTGGTCATTTTTCACATATCATCTCAAATGTTAATTTTTTAGGTTGCTTTCAACCTTTGAATTTTTATTATTTGCTCTTATACACCCTTTGGACGTGAGTTTGAGTGAACTCTGGGAGATGGTGATGGACAGGGAGGCCTGGCGTACTGTGATTCATGGGTTCGCAAAGAGTCAGACACGACTGAGCGACTGAACTGAACTGAACCCTTCTTTATTTTTCATAATTACAACTTCATATTTATTTATTTGATTATTTTACCCTTCACTTGATTGAAGGCTATATGAAGGAAGGAATTATGTTTGCTACTGTGGTAGATACTTGAATATTTCTGAATAAATGAAGAGTAGTAGATCTCTGTAGTTACTGCTATTTAGTCACTAAGTCATGCCCAACTCTTTGCAATCCCATGGACTGTAGCCACCAGGCTCCTCTTTCCATGGGGTTTTCCAGGCAAAAACACTGGAGTGGGTTGCCATTTTTTTCTCCAGGGGATCTTCCCAAACCCAAGGACTGAATCAAAGTCTCCTGCCTGGCAGGCAGATTCTTTATCACTGAGCCAGTTGGGAAGCCCCAGTTCTTTGTTCTAGTCAAAGATAAATTCTAATCACATTTGCCAACATTTTAAGGTCACCCACAATTTACTATGCTTATCTTGCTAATCTTTCACTTCGTGAAATATAAAGTATTGTTTGAGATAGAGGTCACCAGAAGACTTTTTGTTCACCACTGGGTTTGAAAACATGATGCAAAGAACTGACTCCTTGGAAAAGACCCTGATGCTGGGAAAGATTGAAGGCAGGAGGAGAAGGGGATGACAGAGTATGAGATGGTTGAATGGCATCACCGACTCAATGGGCATGAGTTTGAGCACGCTGCAGTAGTTGGTGATGGACAGGGAAGCCTGGCGTGTTGCAGTCCATGGGACCGCAACATGTCAGACATGACTGAGCAACTGCACTGAACTGAGGCTGAAGATAATGCATGAATATACTATACAAAAAGAAAAGGGTAGAAAAACTACAGTTTTGAAGTTGTCAGAGTTCTTCAGTTGTTCTATGTTCTTCAGAGGTTTACAAATTAATTTTGAAGAAAGGAATAGCCTCTCAGAACTTAACAACATTATGAATAAAGTAAAACTGTATACATGCAAATTCCCTAAATGATTTTAAAATTAAGATGTTCTAATCAGTCTCAGTAGAATTTAGAAAAGAAGTTAGAACATGCTCACTATTAAACTATAATTTTCAGTTGGTAATATCAAGCCAATATTTCTGTAGCAAATTAAAGTACTTATGAATTCTAGCTCCTACATATGATTAGACTGGTGATATTGAAATTGCTTTCATACTAAGTAATGGGTTGTTGGAGAGATATTCTTGTTATTCTACATGGCAGCATGCAATACAATTTGAGCAAAGACATCTAATGCTGAGAAAATAGCACACTGTCTGGGTTGGAACTTCTGAGTGTTTAGGGCATTTTGTATTGGGAAATTAGATCTGAAAACTTTTCATGAAGGGTAAACATTAGGAGGAGTAGAGATGTCTTACCCTATTGGATAAGATAAAACTTTAGACATGTAGATTCATAAGTGTTCTTGCTAACATCATAAGAAAGGAGTGGAATGTACTCAAGAGATCAAGTGATAGATCTATATTTTTATTATTACAGCTCTATCATAACTCAATGGCTCATACTCTCTTGTGTTAAGTTTGCTGATGTGACTTTCCATTGTTCTTACTGGGTTTAAGCCCTGGAATTTATTTTTACCCTCACCTGTTATCTGGTCCCCTTGGGATGGCTCTGTCTCCCAAATCAGAAATAATGAAGGGATCACATTCCTCAAAGTCAAGCAGTTGTTTCCTTAGGAGTAGTCTCTGTCCTCCAGCAAAGTTGTGAGTCATAATGAGTTTTTTAAAGTATGGAATTCTTTATAAAAACCAAGTATGTCCAATTCAATAAATTAAGGAACAAGTTGGAAGTGCTAAGCCATTTGTACAAATATAGCTAGCTTACAGCTCTATATCTAAAACTGAAGCAATGTGCAAATAGACACTTCTTTCTCCTTACTCTTAAGCTCACATGCTCAAAACTGCTATTTTTCTATATCCTAGTAATAAGATTGTGGGGCATTACTAAAAGGAAACAAGTGTGGAGGATTAGACCTTAAGAGAGTACTTGAAATATTGTGCCGATTGGTAAATAGGAACAATGTGGTAAGTGGCGGGAGGGGTGGAATGGGGAATGATACAACTTACTAGGGTCCTGAAGTCTAAACCATAGACAGGGAAAATTATATGTGAATTATTTGAGCCAGTTTATGCTAGAGAGACTGCTCACTTTTCCCCCATTGGTCTTTGGCAAACTAGAGGCAGATGGACCTGAATTGGGCTAATCAGCATGATCAAGGGTGAGAAGAAGGGGTGTTTTTGGCACTATAAGCTCTACTTGAGACAAATTTTGCTCTTGTTTTCTCTTAATGTTACAAACCTTCTTGGGCGAGAAAAACCAAAAGCTGAGGTCACAGTAGATAATTTTAGATAGGTTAAATTCACAAGATGACTATCTGCATTGCGTAGTAGTTTTAAAGATTTTAATAAGATCTTGAATTTTTTTATTTTTTAAAATTTTAGTTTATTTTTTAGTTTAGGCTACTCTAGGTCTTTTTAAAAATATTTATTTATTTGGCTGCATAAGGGTCTTAGTTGTGGTACACAGGATCTTCACTGAAGCATATGAGGTCTTATATTGTGGGGCACAGGCTCCTTGTTATGGTACATGGGCTTTCCTAGTTGTGGCTTGCAGGCTAGTTGCCTCTTGGAATGGGGGGGGGGGTCTTAGTTCCCCTACCAGGTATTGAACCCTTGTTCCCTGCTTTGGAAGGTGGATTCTCATCCACTGGAGCACCAGGGAAGTCCTTCTTGAATTTCTTTTGATTTAAATTTTAATGTATGTTTCGTATATAATGGAGACAAAGGGTGCTTTGACATTAGGGCTAAAGATAATATTTTCAAAGAGAAGTAACATACATATGGAAGTAGATGTAAATTTCTATAAGGCAGGGATCCCCAACCCCTAGGCCACCCATTGCCTTCTGTCTGTGGAAAAATTGTCTTCCATAAAACTGATGTGCCATGTTATGTTTAGTCACTCAGGCATGTCTGACTCTTTGCGTCGCCATGGACTGTAGCCTGCCAGGCTCCTCTCTCCTTGGGCTTCTCCAGGCAAGAATACTGGAGTGGGTTGCCATGACCTCCTCCAGGGGATCTTGCCAATGCAGGGATCCAACCCAGGTCACCCACATTGCAGGCAGATTCTTTACCATCGGTACCACTAGGGAAACCCAAGAATATTAGAATGGGTAGTCTATCCCTTCTCCAGGGGATCTTCCTGACCCAGAAATCAAACCAGGGTCTTCTGCATTGCAGGAGGATTCTTTACCAGCTGAGCTGCCTGGGAAGCCCACACAACTGATTCCCGGTATCAAAAAGGTTGGGGACCACTGCTGCAAAGGATCCATTCAGAAATAAGGTGAGACTGACAGGTTTAAGGAACCATTCTTTAACTTGAGTGAAAAAAAAACTAGACAATAGGTTACAAAACATTCTAAAATAGTAGAAATAAGGAATATACAATGTTCTTGCCTGGAAAAACATAAGACCTTTTGTAGTGAATGTGTTGTACCTCACACAGCAAAACTCCAGAAAATTATGCACTTTCTGAGGAAATTGCACCACATTTTATGTAAATTTTTTCATTTATATCAAATTTCTTATTCAACAACGACTTTATCATGTGCCTACTATGTATGTGGCCTTGTGCAATGTTTGAGGAATTATTCAAAGAATAGTGAAGAGAAGGTTCTGACAGTTTAGTGGGCAGGTGGCCCAGTAAATAAATAAACATATTGCAACTTGATAAGTGCTATAAGATGAGCCTTGAAAAAAGTTTGAAGGAAGTGCAAAGAAAAGGACCTCATGTGGCCTTGAAGGAAAGACTTTACCCAGAAAATGACTGAAACTGGATCCTGAGTGGTAGTTTACTAAATAAAGAAGTGATGGGACTATGCAGTGAGGGCAGACCTGATAATAATGTCTACCGTCACTTGTGTGATTTTATAGAATATTGAATTTAGCATTTGAAGGTGGTGGTATTTAGTATTAGATGGGGAATTCTCTGTAAGCAATTCTCATAGAGAATTTATAAGAGGGGTAAAGTTAAGGGGGAGCGAGTACAGAGAAGAGCAGAAAGGATTGATCCCCATAAGCCATGCGTTTGTGGAACTCTTTAATGCAGAGGGTTTCCTTACAAATTCTTATTTCATCCTCACCCTAGCCTTATGAACTAAGAAAGGCAGGTGCAGAGTATTATTTCTCCCATTTCATGGTTGAGAAAACTGAGACATGAAGAGATTAGGTAACTTGCCTAAGGTCAAACAATTGCTTCTAGTCTCAATCAACTGAGACTAGCGCACAAATCTCTCAACCCCCTCAGTGGAGCTCGGCTCCACCAGACCCTACTGCCTCCAGGCAAATACACACACTTGGCTTTCCTTTTGTTTCAATACAGATTTTCTGGAAAATCTGAAGGAAAGGTTATGTATTTGCTTTTCCCTAAATAAGATGTGTGTATACAACACACACACACACACACACACACATACAAGATTTTGCATGTATTTTCAGGGAAGTCATAGAACCCATCCATATTTCATAAAGGCTATTCTGGACAGCTAACCCTTACATCCTATAATTGTGAATGAGGATTTCAAGGAGAAAAACATCTCAACTTCCATAAGTGGATTCGATGACTGTGCAAAATCATTTCAGTGTCACCCCAGCCTCCTAGCTTGGTGGGAATCTCGGTGAGATAGTTCAGTTGCTGCAAGTAGAGTCCTTCTTCACTGACTATACAGAGGTTCATCATCAGGATCTCAGACCTGTGCAGTACTCTTCATTGGGTAGTCTGATTTTCAAAAATAAGGAATCTAGATACTATAGAAATGGAGGACTCTGTTAGAAATAATACCTAGTAAAAAAAGAATATTTTGTTATAAAAATTGAAATTTATGTATTATTGCACTGGGTAAATAAACCTAAGATTCACTCCAATTCACACTCACATTATATTTCTAGACTAACGTTAAAAGCATAATCAGTTTTTAGATTCTAATTTATTAGAAATCCTTTCTACTTTTAAAATTTGGTTAAAAGAAAAAAAAGTACTCCACAGAGTTTAACCAAGTAAATATTAGGGAGGCTTTCAGTATTTTAAAAGGTACAAAAGTGAAGTTAACCAGCAAACTTCATTCCCTTGATTTTTAACTGTTTGACCAGTGCTAGCACAAGGGACTCCAAACAGCTGTGACTACTACCTAGAAGTGTTCAAAACTTAGTTTTGACTTGTGAAAACAAAAACATCATCAACGTCATTTGGGAGAAAGCACGACTTTCTCTCAGGAGAGGAAACTTTATTCAGCAAAGAAAACAGCTGAATCCTGAGGTCCCTGAGGTTCGTGTGCTGGCCATGTCTTTGAGATTCACATTCAGAGGAAACTGGAATCCCAGTATTTGCCCTTCCCCATGCCACTAAGAATTTCTTATCCACCCCCCCGCCATTTCCATTCTCCTTTAATACAGAGTTCTTCCTGAATTTTCTGTTCATGTAATACCAGAAATATTACTTAACATGTGAAAGGAAAAAATAATCTACATGTTTTAATTTCATGGTATTATTTTCATTGATAGACTGTGAACCTTTGAACTGCTTATTATGTCATCATATTGAACTTCTGAACTTTTCCTGAGAGCCTATAAACCTGAAAGTGAAAGCTGCATGGAATTGTTTTCCGAGGCCTCCCTGGGTGTCTGTAAGGTGGTAGTGTGCTCTTGATTAAAGAGTAACAGAGCAAGGCATGAAAATGTCCTATAAAAAGCACACTTCTAGTGTTTTCTGGGCCTTTCAGTCAGATGTGTATCTTTTCTTTAGCCTCATTTTTTTAATCTCTAAAATTTAAGATATAATCTATCCCTTTTTAATTCGGCGGAACACATTTGGGAATTATACAAATTGATTTCAAAGTGAAATCCATAAAAGGCTTTGCACTCCTCAGAGATCTCCATGTAAATGCAATTATCTCATGGTTTGCTACAGGCACCCACCATGTGTCCAGTGTCACCAGCCTGATTGCATGCTATGGAAGCTGTATGGCATTTATAATGGCCTGTTGAAGTGAGTGTGCATTTGACATCTTTCAAATTCTTGCTTAAGTCCTGGCTCACAGAAACTCAGAGGGTCATGAACAGTTTTATTCACACTTCTTTATATTTCCAGCTTCACAGTAAAGTGCTCCTCGCCCTGAGGTTGACCTTTAACTTCAAAGCTAAAATCATTATGTAACTCAAAACAGCTAAACTGATATTGCAATGAATAGAAATAAAAGTCTTTAATTACCCTGGGAAGATTTAGAAGCAACCTTATTGAAGGAATACACACACACACACATACACACACACACACACACACCCATACCCATGTGTGGGTGTGTATTTGGTTCAGTTCAGTTCAGTTCAGTCGCTCAGTTGTGTCCGACTCTTTGCGACCCCATGAATCGCAGCACGCCAGGCCTCCCTGTCCATCACCAACTCCTAGAGTTCACTCAGACTCACGTCCATCGAGTCAGTGATGCCATCCAGCCATCTCATCCTCTGTCATCCCCTTCTCTTCCTGCCCTCAATCCCTCCCAGCATCAGAGTCTTTTCCAATAAGTCAACTCTTCGCATGAGGTAGCTAAAGTACTGGAGTTTCAGCTTTAGCATCATTCCTTCCAAAGGAATCCCGGGGCTGATCTCCTTCAGAATGGACTGGTTGGATCTCCTTGCAGTCCAAGGGACTCTCAAGAGTCTTCTCCAACACCACAGTTCAAAAGCATCAATTCATATATATATATATATGAATATAAAATGATTTACATATATACCAGTGCTATACAGAAGATGGATTGTGGGGAAGCAAGAGTCTACTGTGGAGGCCAGTTTACTAGCCTACTTTCTATATTGCAATTTAATAATTATCATATGATGTTCTAAATAAAGGGATGGTAAAATAGGTCTATCAGTATGATTAGGCACACATGAGCAGATGTTAATACACTTCTTTGCACTTCTAAGGTACTTATGAGACAAAATGATTTTGGTGGATTTCTTGAATTGAACATAATATTGAACACTTATCTAGGCACAGAATAATTAATTGTTCTTCCAGAAGATTTGGCCCAGTCATACCAAATCAGATAAATATTAAATTGGAAAAGGCAAAAATAATATTTTGTTTAGAATTTACTAGTGACCATGTAAGTGCTTCATGATTGAAGAATCTGAAGATTCACTTTAAATTCAACCACTGTCTTCAGTAAACAACAAATGTTTATTGAGTGTTGACTATTTGTTAATGTGATTCTAAGACTAGAGGTATAGCAGAAAAAAGCCTACCATCACAGGTCTTATATTATTTTTTATTCATGCTGATCTGGGAATTAATGCATGGCAAAATACACTGAAAGTAGTAACTACTAGTGACATATCATTACAAGTACTGAAACGTCACTATTATTGATAATTTTATATCATAAAACTGAATTGACCAGGTTATTTATTTATCGTGGTATATTATAAAAATGTAAGAACAAGAATATAGCCCTTTATACTCAACTCCAGTAAGAGAACCTCATAACTTTTTACGTGTTCATTAAGAAATAGATCAGGATACTCAAGAGAAATAGTAAGAGTAATTTAAAACTATAGTGTGGTGGTTTTTATTTGAACAGTGCTTATCCAACTCAAAGTCAATGAATGATATTTCTCAGTGACTGTTTTCCCTTCTTCTTGAGAAAATATACCAATACTCATGTTACTATCATGAAATCTCACAAATGAATGGAAAATGAAATAAAGGGTGTTATCTAGCGCTACTCTTCTCTGAGTTTAACAACTTTCAAATTCAAATGATCCACTTTCATGACTGATTTGAATTTCAAGACTATCAGGCCAATTAAGAGGACAGTATTACCATGGACACAGACAACTAATGCTGCCCCCAAATCTCACATTAACCTTCCACAGTGCAGCTTGTCCTACTGGCTAGAAATGATCTCATTACAATTGTTTCAAAGGGTTAAATAGCATGGGTAATTACATTTTTTTTCTAGGAAGATAAAAAGATAAATTGCAAAATATTGTATCATTTTAGATATTGGAAATAATGACAAGATCTTGGTTAGGACTCACAAATTCAAAGGTCTACAAAGGTTAGGCAAGTTGTATCAGTGAGAGGAGTGTGTGTGTGTGTGTGTTCAGTCGCTTCTTTCATGTCCAACTATTTGCAACTCCGTAGACCTTACTCACCAGGCTCTTTTGTCCATGGGATTTTCCTGGCAAAAATACTAGAGTGGGTTGCCATGTGCTTCTCCATGGTATCTTTCTGACCTAGGGATTGAAAACAGTGTTTCCTGAGTCTGCTGCATTGCAGGCATATTCCTTACTTGCTTAACCACTGGGGAAGCCCCATGAGAGGAGCAGGATAGAAGTAATGAGATCAAGTGAGTGTTACTCAACTTGAGTGTCCAGGGTACTAGGGAGAAGGGTAGATGTGGTGAGCATACATCCCATCTGAGACACTTCATTTCAAGCAGCTTCATATGACTATTGCCATGTAGGGTATCTGGTCTAGGGATGAAAAATTTTGGAGTTTTCAAAAGTACTTGGCATTTCTGGCTTTTGTGTAAAGTATCCTGGATTTAATTGTTAGGCCAAACAGAGCACATCTTTGGCCACTATTTAGTAACTTCTGCTGTAAAGGATAATAACCCCTGAAGAATTTCCTCTGAGCTTTCCCTTTATCAAGTTACTACCTAGGGAAGGTTTTTTTTTTTTTTTGAAATCACCTTCCCTGGTGGCTCAGATGGTAAAGTGTCGGCCTGCAATGCGGGAGACCCGAGTTCGATTCCTGGGTCGGGAAGATCCCCTGGAGAAGGAAATGGCGATCCACTCCAGCACTCTTGCCTGGAAAACCCCATGGATGGAGGAGCCTGATAGGTTACAGTACATGTGGTCACAAAGAATCGGACATGACTGAGCAACTTCACTTTCACTAAGGTAATGGGCTTGGAACTAGTACACTTCAAAGAGTGACTATACATAGTCATAGTCTGGGAGAGGAAGATGGGGATAACAAAGATACCACTTAGAGGGAGCAGACAAGTATAGGCTCCAAAGCAAGGATTTAGGGAGCAAAGAAGAAGCAAAGGCTACTATGTTAGGGAGGTCAGATCCTGGCTAAAGAATACTCTGAAAAGGATCCAGAGAGAGAAAGAAAGATGAGACTGTGGGAAATGCAAGAAAAAACAATTTTTCTTACTTCGCAGTTTTGCTTGGGGCTATCTGTGAGGCTGTTGGTGTGAAAGTAAGAACAGAACTTTGGTCTCCAAAGAGAATCTCTTGGCCCAGAAGCAAAAAAGATTACAGTAATGACATCTAATAATTCTAAACATGGAATGCCTTTAAAGATTGCAAAGGTTAGATTTTGCCTTTTTTAAAAAATTCTAGGTTTTTCATTTATAAATAATAATTTAATAGCACAGTTTGTAGGCCCAGGAATGACAAGATTTTAGTCATCATTAGACAAGGTCTAGCTGCATATAAACATTGTCTATTCTCCTCCATGTTTTTTTATTTGTATGCAGTGTTTGTCAGCATGGCAGCCATGGGCAATGATAAAGTGCATTTTTCTGCTTGGGTGGTTAGCCCTTTCATTTTTACAAGTGACAAAATAAAAATCTGCTGAAGAGTGAACATGCTGCTTTCACTGTGTCATCTCAGCCCTGCAGGTCATTTTATTATAAAAATGTAAAAATCCAGTCAATTTTATTTAATCAGCTGAAAAGGAAAAGTGTTTCCAGGTCATTAATCAAGTGCTCCTTCTCTGTGGGACTTGTCTCTTCAGAAACTGCCATATGAATCATTAATAAAGCTGGAAAGATTTTTTTTTTTTACCAGCATGTTTTTGAGAAACCTAGATGTTATTAATATAGCAGAAGTAAAGTGATTTTAGGTCAACAAATAAACCCTTCGTTGCCATTGCCTCTAGATCTGTACCTATGTTATTAAAATCAGCTAATTCTTTACTTTCTAAACATTTAATTGTTGGAAATGTTGGAAATGATCAGCTGTTAGATTGTGTATATGATTATATATTCCATAATTACATGTTTTCCTGAATGTTACCTAACCTTATATTTACAGTAAACTTTTATTATGTGAATTGATCAAAACATAATGAGACAGTAAGAAGAGATAATTACTACTGTATCTATAAAAATAATAATGATAGTAATTAAACACAGCAAACTGCATTCACATAATGTCAAGCTTGTGCTTAAAGCCATAAACGCAAGTTGTGAAATAGAAGCTTGAAATACCCTCCTAGAGGAATTTTGCTGCTTGTGTTGACATTGTTCACAGGGCTTTATTTTTAAAAGGTGGTCTTCATATGCATGAAGAATTTTCTGGTGTTTGGTCAGCAATTATCATTCATATTAGAGATCTCTTCTCATTAAACATGTCCATTTTTGGGAATCATACTTAGAATGAAGCCAAATAAGAGTCGACAGACAAGAGAAAGGGGAAAGAGGGACCACATTTCTGAAAGAATATAAATGACAACTCAAGGAAGTCAAGAATAAGAAACATTAACAAATATGCAATTACGTTAAATAATCCCACAATCTTTCAATTTATCCATTACATTTTTGGATCAAACATATCCCAGGCACCATATTCTATTCTTTTTCTCATTGTCAATATCTTTGTCCCTTTGGCCTAGAGTACTTGACTAATAGTGAAAGTGAAGATAACTCAGTTGTGTCCCACTCTTCGTGGAACTCATGGACTGTAGCCAGCCAGACTCCTCTGTCTATGGAATTCTCCAGGCAAGAATACTGGAGTGGGTAGCCATTCCCTTTTCCAGGGGATCTTCCTGACCCAGGAATTGAACCCAGGTCTCTTGCATTGTAGGCAGATTCTTTGCAGTCTGAGCCACCTTACAGTCTGAGCCCCCTTAACCGTCTGAGACACAGAGAAACCTTTGTCTTATAAATAACAGAAATTTATTTCTCACAGTTCCAGGGGCTTGGAAGTCCAGGATCAAAGCACTGGCAGATTTGATGGGGTCTGGTGGAAACTCATTTCCTGGTTCATGGGGAGACGTCTTTTCACTGTTCCCTCACCTGGCAAAAGGAGCTCTCTGGATGCCTCTTCTCTATGGGCACTAATCCCATTCATGAAGATTCCACCTTCATGATCTAATCACCTCCCAAAGGTCCCATTTCCAAATTCCATTATATTGGGGATTAGATTTCAACATATGAATTTTGTATGGATACAAGCAATCAGTCCATAGCATCACTGTAACACAATCATTCTGAAATTTATAGAAAATCTTCTGATTTGTATGTCCTTATCATTAGGTGATTTGTACTTTATATCAACTTATGGTGTTAATATTTAAGATTCAAATTTATCTACTTATGTTCAAACTCTCAAAGATTTCCTGCCCCCCAAAATCTGGTACAGTGACTCCTTCATCCCATGTCTATGATTCAATATTTAATAAATATGCTCTTTATCTATATATAATTGTGTGCCAAACATATGGAGCTCCTGTTTTCCATTGTAACATCAGGTCTCATGATTATTTATATCACATGAACTTGTTATTCAAGGAAATCACTAGACACACACATACTTAAAACATACACATACACACTTCCTTACTGTTAAGTATCTTTTGAGTCATTGTCAAGCAGTGCATAACTCAGATGCACTTTTGGGGAAATTTAAACAAAACAAATCTCTTAATGATTTTTGTAATAATGCAAACACATTAACAAAAAGAGCATAACTTTGCTTGGCACATATTGAAAGAAATTATCTTTTCTGGTAAAGTGACAATTTTTATTTAAAAGGTAAAAACATTTATATTTACTGAGTACTTTTATGTCATTGAAAAATTTGTTTGCAGGTACCAAAACCAAATCATAGCAGTATACCTTAAATAAAATATAAATTAATATTCAAAATTATCTTATAAAATATGTATTGCTTAATTTATGTCATAGCAGCATATAGGAGGAACACCCAACCAATCATGCAGAGAAGGGTTTCGGGTCAGTCAAGCAGTTGTGACTGACTGAGTTTAGGACTGAATTGAGTCTTAAAGGACCCTAGGAGTTAGGTAGGAAAAAATGGGTTGAGAAGCGGGAGAAGCAAACCCATTTCAGACATAGGAGATAACATAGTCAAAGGTCCAAAGTTTGGAAAATATGTAGCAAAGGGTTCAAGTGATGATGAAATTAAATGGTATATGAGTGTCTGGTATTAGGTAACCGATATACAATTGGTTGAATGAATGAAGGAGATAAATATATAGAATAAGAGAGAGTAAGAGATAAGGCTAGATAAGACTAGGAGCCAGAGTACACATGTGATAAATACTATGATAATGGGTTTAGATTTCATTGTGAAAACTATGAGTTCATATTGAACAATTTCAAAAATATAAAAATAAGTTACTAGATTTTTATTTTAGAAAGCTCATCTTGATAACTGTATAGGAAATGGAATAGAGGAGGGTTTGGAAGCAAAATACATTAGGATTATAAATATTACTTGCTGGAGAACTGGAATCTAGGTTTTCTTAAAAACAAGCAGCTGTTATAACAAACTAGTGCATATAACATGAAATAAGTAGACCCACAGATATAAAGAACAAACTGGTGGTTACCAGTGGGGAAGGGTGGGGAGAGGCAATAGAGGAGTAGCGGAGTGGGAGGTACAAACCATTGGGCATAATATAGTACGATATGGGAAATGTAGTGAAAATTTTGTAATAATGGTAAATGGGAAGTAATTTTTTTAAATTACATAAAATTTTTTAAAATTTAAGAATACAATAGAAGGCATTATCAACGTTTGGGGGGGAAAAGTGGCTACATCAACTGTTGAGTTAAAAGTAATAGAATGAGAAACTGGAATCTAGGCAGATATTGGAGAAGGATATGGCAACCCGTTTCAGCATTCTTGCCTGAAAAATCCCATGGATAGAGAAGCCTGGCAAGCTACCATCGATTGCGTTGCAGAGTTGGACATAACTGAGCAACTAAGCATTACTTTACTAGCGTGTGAGATGAGTGCAATTGTGTGGTAGTTTGAGCAGTCTTTGGCATTGCCTTTCTTTGGGATTGGAATGAAAACTGACATTTTCCAGTCCTGTGGCCACTGCAGAGTTTTCCAAATTTGCTGGCACCTTCACAGCATCATCTTTCAGAATTTGAAATAGTTCAACTGGAATTCCATCACCTCCACTAGCTTTGTTCGTAGTGATGCTTTCTAAGGCCCACTTGACTTCACATTCCAGGATGTCTGGCTCTAGATGAGTGATCACACCATCATGATTACCGGGTCATGAAGATCTTTTTTGTACAGTTCTTCTGTGTATTCTTGCCACCTCTTCTTAATATCTTCTGCTTCGGTTAGGTCCAGACCATTTCTGTCCTTTATCGAGCCCATCTCTGCATGAAATGTTCCCTTGGTACCTCTAATTTTCTTGAAGAGATCTCTAGTCTTTCCCATTCTGTTCTTTCCCCCTATTTCTTTGCATTGATCACTGAAGAAGGCTTTCTTATCTCTTCTTGCTATTCTTTGGATCTCTGCATTCAGATGGTTATATCTTTCCTTTTCTCCTTTGGTTTTCACTTCTCTTCTTTTCACAGCTATTTGTAAGGCCTCCCCAGACAGCCATTTTGCTTTTTTGCATTTCTTTTCCATGAGGATGGTCACATCCATTGAGTCAGTGATGCCATCCAGCCATCTCATCCTGGGTCGTCCCCTTCTCCTCCTGCCCCCAGTCCCTCCCAGCATGAGAGTTTTTTCCAATGAGTCAACTCTTCGCATGATGTGGCCAAAGTATTGGAGTTTCACCGTTAGCATCAGTCCTTCCAAAGAAATCCCAGGGCTGATCTCCTTCAGAATGGACTGGTTGGATCTCCTTGCAGTCCAAGGGACTCTCAAGAGTCTTCTCCAACACCACAGTTCAAAAGCATCAATTCTTCGGTGCTCAGCCTTCTTCACAGTCCAACTCTCACATCCATACATGACTACTGGTAAAACCATAGTCTTGACTTAGACAGACCTTAGTTGGCAAAGTAATGTCTCTGCTTTTGAATATACTGTCTAGGTTGGTCATAACTTTTCTTCCAAGGAGTAAGCGTCTTTTAATTTCATGGCTGCAGTCACCATCTGCAGTGATTTTGGAGCCCCCAAAATAAAGTCTGACACTGTTTCCACTGTTTCCTCATCTATTTCTCATGAAGTGATGGGACTGGATGCCATGTTCTTTGTTTTCTGAATGTTGAGCTTTAAGCCAACTTTTTCACTCTCCTCATTCACTTTCATTAAGAGGCTTTTTAGTTTCTCTTCACTTTCTGCCCTAAGGGTGGTGTCATCTGCATATCTGAGGTTATTGATATTTCTCCTGGCAATCTTGATTCCTTCTTGTGTTTCTTCCAGTTCAGCGTTTCTCATGATGTACTTTGCATATAAGTTAAAGAAGCAGGGTGACAATAAACAGCCTTGACGTACTCCTTTTCCTATTTGAAACCAGGCTGTTGTTCCATGTCCAGTTCTAACTGTTGCTTCCTGGCCTGCATACAGATTTCTCAAGAGGCAGGTCAGGTGGTCTGATATTCCCGTCTCTCTCAGAATTTTCCACAGTTTATTGAGATCCACACAGTCAAAGGCTTTGGCATAATCAATGAAGCAGAAATAGATGTTTTTTCTGGAACTCTCTTGCTTTTCCCATGATCCAGAGGATGTTGGCAATTTGATCTCTGGTTCCTCTGCCTTTTCTAAAACCAGCTTGAACATCAAGAAGTTCATGGTTCACGTGTGAATCTGAGTGAACTCTGGGAGTTGGTGATGGACAGGGAGGCCTGGTATGCTGCGATTCATGGGGTCGCAAAGAGTTGGACATGACTGAGCGACTGAACTGAACTGAACTGAGCAACTAAGCACGCACACGTGCAGGCAGATATTGCATTTATTTGCATGTACTCTTCTCTCTTTATTCTTGGTCTCACAATTTTTTTTAAGCCTCTAGGCTAATGGAATAGTGATTATGTTCATGATTATATTTCTTTTTGCCTATGAATTTTGCATTATCATAAATGAGAAATTGTTTAAGGGAGGCTTTATTTGCTAAACGTTTTCATAGTTGCTTATTTACAAGGCAGTAGTTATTGATTCCATAAACTAAACTGAACTAATTACCCATAACAAGGTTGCATGAACTATTAGTCATTTGCTCAACTATTTTGTCTACTGTTTCCCAATTTATTTTGCATCATTTTTGTATCTTCCTATCTATTAACCTAATGGAGTTTTTAATTATATTTATTGTTTATAATCTCATATAATATACATTATCATAGACAAAACAATCTCCCATATTTTATGTACTTCTTTCTAGAATCTACAAGCCTGAAATTTACTATGACATTTGAAACCATGTCGGTAGACAGACATATATGTAATATTTGCATTAATTTTGTACTAGTTTTTACATGCTGTTTTTGTTCAGTTGCTGTCGTGTCTGACTCATTGTGACTCCATGAACTGCAGCACACCAGGCTTCCCTGTCCTTCACTATCTCCCTGATTTTGCTCAAACTCATGTCCATTGAGTAGATGATGCCATCCAACTGTCTCATCCTCTGTCACTCCCTTCTTCTCTTGCCTCAATTTTCCCCAGCATCAGGGTCTTTCCCAATGAGTCAGTTCTTTGCATCAGGTGGCCAAAGTATTGAAGCTTCATTGTAAACATCAGCCCTTCCAGTGAATATTCAGGATTGATTTCCTTTAGGATTGACTGGTTTGATCTTGTTGTTCAAGGGACTCTCAAGAGTCTTCTGCAACACCACAGTTTGAAAGCATAAATCCCTTGGTGCTGAGCCTTCTTTATGGTGCAACTCTCACATCCATGCATGACTACTGGAAAAACCACAGCTTTGACCAGACGGACCTTTGCTGGCAAAGTGATGTCTTTGCTTTTTAATACTTTGTCTAGGTTTGCCATAGCTTTTCTTTCAAGGAATAAGGGTCTTTTATTTTTGTGGTTGCAGTCTCTGTCCACAGTGATTTTGGAGCCCAAGAAAATGAAATCTGTCACTGTTTCCACTTTTTCCCCATCTATTTGCCTTGAAGTGATGAGACAGAATGCCATGATCTTTGTTTTTTGAATGTTGAGTTTTAAGCCAGCTTTTTTACTCTCCTGTGCCATAAGGGTGGTGTCATCTGCATATCTGAGATTGTTGATATTTCTCCTGGCTATCTTGAGTCCAGCATGTGAATCATATAGCCCAGCATCTTGCATGATGTATTCTGCATATAAATTAAGTAAGTGGGGGTGACTATATACAGCCTTGACTTACTCCTTTCCCAAAATGAACCAATCTGTTGATCCATGTCCAGTTTTTACATGATGTGAAGTGAAGTGAAAGTTGCTCAGTCGTGTCTGATTCTTTGCAACCCCATGGACTACACAGTCCATGGAATTCTCCAAGCCAGAATACTGGAGTGGGTGGCCTTTCCCTTCTTCAGGGGATGTCCCCAATCCAGGGATTGAACCCAGGTCTCCTGCATTGCAAGCTGATTCTTTACCAGTTGAGCCACAAGGGAAGCCCAAAAATACTTTAGTGGGTAGCCTATCCCTTCTCTAGTGGGTCTTCCTGACCCAGAAATCAACCTGGGGTCTCCTGGATTGGAGGTGGATTCTTTACCAACTGAGCTATCAGGGAAGCCCACAGAGGATTCTGACTGTTAATTAGGTGCTGGAGATGGGATAGAAATTTAAGAAGCATGGATTAAGAAGGAGTTTCTGTCTTTGTGGAGTTAATATTACTGAACAAATTCTTTTATTTTGACAAGGAGGAAAACAGAGATAACTATGGAAGAAGAGAAAAGCACCATTTTTGAAATTTGTATCCTGACTATTAAAAATTAAAAAGAGAATAGTTTGAATCCTAGGATATGAATAATGTGAAGCTTTGATTAGCCAAAGAAAAAGTATCATTATAGTCAAAGTGTCTTATGGTGGTTGGAACAGGGAAATTATAGAAATATGTCATGATGAATATTAAATATTAAATATAGAAAGATGATGTGGGCTTGAGTCCAAACACTATTATTGAACTGAAGAGATCTCTATACAGAGCAATGGAGCATAATATCATATTGGACAGTGATTAAATTCTGAATATAGCTGTGCATAATTTTAAACTACATTAGACTTTTAACTGTCATGATAAATTTCTTATGACAAAATTCGTATTACTGTGTGCCTATACAACAATGATAAACCAGTGTTGTTAAGAAAAGCGTTCTAATATGAACCTGCAATAAGTTGTTGTCTAATTTCTTTGGAAGTAGAATTGATCATTTATGGCAGTTTTAGTTTCATGAGAAGAATGTCCTTTTAATTTCAATCATATGTTTAATCATGGAGTAGTATTTTCTTCTTTTAATTCATGGTTTGCTCCTACTCAGTTTATTTCATGATCAACCACATAATCATGTGTTACAAGCCCCAGGATACCCTGGTATCTTTCTCAACTACTGTGTTCTTCACTCAGCCTTAGATACTACTGCCACCTCATCTACTCTGTGGTGCTTCAGAACACTGAGAAATGTGGGAATTAGGATGATTTATTGAAGGACAAATTTATGGTTTTGGTTTCAGCTAGGCTCTCTATTTGGGATGGATATTAAATTTACCTATAAATTATTTCCCAATCAAATGCTCCAAAGACTCTGCTCCAAACTCTTTGCTACTTCTTTTGAATAATAATAAAAAAACAAACAATAACAAAACTCTTCATAATTGACTATTTTTTATTGAAAAGACATCTGTATGGACTTGTTTAATTTCCATTACCTCCACTTGAAATTTTTTCTTTTTTTTTTCTTTTTTTTTGATATTTTTATTTTTTTATTATTTTTTTAAATTTTTTTAAATTTAATTTTAAAATCTTTAATTCTTACATGTGTTCCCAAACATGAACCCCCCTCCCACCTCCCTCCCCATAACATCTCTGTGGGTCATCCCCATGCACCAGCCCCAAGCATGCTGTATCCTGCGTCAGAAATAGACTGGCGATTCAAGAAATTTTTTCTTTATTTGATTTGATCCCAGTGTCTTCCAGCTTCCTCCTCAGTGCTTAGGGTTCATGGCAGCTATAAAGTATCCTTTCAGGTGATTTTACTTTCAAATATTATCTATGGACAAGAGATAATTGTTGTTGTCCAGTCACTAACTCACATCTGATTCTTTGTGACCCCATGGACTGTATATAGCATGCCATGGTCCTCTGTACTCTACTGTCTTCTGGAGTTTGCTCAAATTCATGTCCATCGAGTCAGTAATGCTATCTAACCATCTCATCCTCTGCTGCCCCCTTCTTTTTGTGCCTTCAAGACTTCCAGCAGCAATCTTTCCAAAGACTGGAAAATACTTTCAGTCTTTTCAAATGATTCAGCTCTTGATTTGATCCCAAGGTCTTTCAGCCTCTTCCTCAGTGGTTAGGGTTCATGGCAGGTTAGAAAGTATTCTCTGAGGTTATTTTACATCCAAATATTAGCTATGGGCAAGAGACAATAGCACTTTATTAAACTAACAATACGTATTTCAGCTTAAAATTATGTAACATGTAATGTGAAATGATACTCTTTGTGGTTTTATTTAAAGTCACTCACTAGTGTCTGACTCTTTGCGACCCCATAGACGGGGGCCCACTGTCTCTGGGATTCTCCAGGCAAGAACACTGGAGTGGGTTGCCATTGCCTTCTCCAATGCAGGAAAGTGAAAAGTGAAAGTGAAAGTGAAGTCGTGTCCGACCCTCAGCGACCCCATGGACTGCAGCCTTCCAGGCTACTCCGTCCATGGGATTTTCCAGGCAAGAGCACTGGAGTGGGTTGCCATTGCCTTCTCTAGTTTAAGGCTTTATATTGTGATATTTTAGCAAAAGACTGAAAAAAAAAATCAAATGACCACATGTAGGGCACTGGCTGTACATATTAAGGTAAATCCATAGCATAAAACATGTGCAGCTGTAAAAAGGACCAAGGAATATCTCCAAGGCCTAATATGAAATGATCTGAGGATAGACTTAGGTGAAAAAATAAAAGTGAAGACTTAAGATATATAACTATGAAAGGAGAGAAATATTAATGTAGATAGGCATTCCTTTCCTTTCATTTTCAAAATAAAATGAAAGAATGCATTAGAATGTAGTAAAAATTATTGCTTATAGAAAAGAGAGAGGGATACAGGGCAGAAAAAGGCAAGATGAAATAAAGACCTTTGTATATACATTGTGTTGTTTTCTGTTTTGGAATCTTTTGTGTTTTATGTGATTCAATATAATTAAAGACAAAAATACAAGCAATCTTTAAAAATTGAAATGCAACTTAAATGAACTTAATTGTATTTCAAGTTGTCAAAACCACAAATTAAAAGAATTACTTCAAAGTATTTTAAAGGCTCAATATGTGATCTTTACACTTTAGTGAGCTGTAAGTACAAACAGAGGCAAAAGCACAAATTAAAAATCCTTTCTTTCTTAGGTAATTCCTTAAGAAAGTGTTATCCAGTGGTTTGGGACTCTAGGCCTCCACTATCTGGACAGGGGTTGGATCCCTGTTGGAGAACTAAGATCCTATGAGACTTGTAGTATGACCCCCCCCCAAAAGAAAAAAAGGCAAAAATCCTTTCTTAAGCTTGTTAGTCTTATTGTTAGTATGTTGATTTAAAAGTATCAGAGGTAAAATATAGAAAAAAGGTAATGTAAATTATGTAAATGTGATTAGAAACCAATATTTTCAGTGTAAAATAATGGAAACATTATAAAGATTCATATTCTTTATTCTCTGTCACCACTGATTATTATTTATAAGCCTTTGTTTGAATTAGTGTAGAGATAACTAATAATAAACTTTTAATTCTAATAAAATGGTTTGCATTTATTTAGAAATAGAAAACTCTGTATAGACACAAAAATAGTTAAAATGTTAGTATAGGAATATAATATACATATTTTCTAATTTTTTTGTTACAAATGCAAATTTCTTACTTCTATCTTCCACAAGTGCTGAAGAAGGATATAAGCAGAGTAAGTTAAAAATCAAAATAAATTTTAAAAAGACTTTGGTGAAAACATATTTACACTGTTATTAATCTATAGAATTTTCCCCCTATTTAAAAACTTAGGAATATTATTTGGCCATAAAAATAATAAAAATCAAACCCGTAGATGCAGAGAATAGATTGATGGTTGCCAGAGTTGGGGAGTGGAAGATTTGTAAAATGGGTGAAGAGGGTCAAAGGGTACAGATTTCTAGTTATAAATACATAAGTCATGGAGATGTAACATACAGGATGACAACTATAGTTGCTAATACTGTATTGCATATTTGAAAATTGTTAAGAGAGTAAATCTTGAAAGTTCTCATCATAAAAAATAAATTTGTAAAACTATGTATACTGACAGATGTTAACTAGACTTATGATCATTTTGCAATACATACAGCTATCAAACCATTATGTTTTACACTGGTTCCCAGGTGGTGCTAGTGGTAAAGAATCTGCCTGCAGTGCAGGAGACCCAGGTTCAGTCCATGGATTGGAAAGATTCCCCAGAGAAGGAAATGGCAACCCACTTCAATATTCTTGCCTGGAAAATTCCATGGATGGGGGATCCTGGTGAGCTACAGTCCATGGGGTCACAAAGAGTTGGACAAAACTTAGCGACTAAACAACAATAAAATGTTTTACACCTGCAAATAATATAATGTGGTATGTCAATTATACCTCAAAGAAAAAACACTCTTAATCATATACTCTTATAATCAAAATTAACTTTGGGTGAACTTATTTCTTGATTTGCTACATTTTGCAGCTCTTGACTGTCATTGATTTCAGATTGCAGTTAGTGTAAATTGCTGAGTACTTTTTCCCCAGAAATTTTAAGCTGGTACAGTCTAGTACAGATATTATGCAAACCAAGGTGCAAGTGACATATGTAATTCTAAGTTATATTGAAGCCACTTTTTTAAAAAAGGTAGAATCCAACAGGTAAAATTAATTTTAACAACACATTTTATTTAGCCTTCTACATCCAAAATATTATCATTTCTATGTGTATTCCTTATAAAATATTGAGATATTTTACAATCTTTTTAAAAAATACTAAGTCTTCACTATATGTGTATTTCACATTTCTGGTAATTCTCAATTCAGATTAGCTGCATTTCCAGTACTGAAAAACCATGTTCACCGTGGCTGCTCTATTGAACAGCAAAGTCTAAAATATAAATCAGACGGTAGTAAAACATGGCAAAACTCTGATACAACCAATACAATAAAAGTTTACATTCAGTTCAGTTCAGTTCAGTTGCTCAGTCGTGTCCGACTCTTTGCAACCCCATGAATTGCAGCACGCCAGACCTCCCTGTCCATCACCAACTCCCGGAGTTCACTCAGACTCACCTCCATTGAGTTGGTGATGCCATCCAGCCATCTCATTCTCTGTCATCCCCTACTCCTCATTAGTATGGTGAAATATAAGCCCTAGTGAAAACATACAAGTATTCCTTATTTTTCAGATTAGTCAAATTGACTATTTGGGTAATTATAGCTGCACTAAGACGGGCTTCCCAGGTGGTGCAGAGGTAAAAGAATCTGCCTGCCAATGCAGGAGATGCAAGAGACATGGGTTCAATCCCTGGGTCAGGAAGATCCTATGGAATAGGAAATGGCAACCCACTATAGTATTCTTGCTTGGAAAATTCCAGGGATGGAAGAGCCTGTTGGGTTATAGTCCATGGGATCACAAAGAGTCAGACACAACTGAGAGCATGTGCACAGGTACAGAAACACTAAGAAATCAGATTTTCTTTCCTCTCTTTGTAACAATTGATTATTTATTACAATCATTGGCCTGAATAAATGTGAAATGAGTAACAATGAACTTCTTTTGATTCTTATAAAATTGCTTGCATTTATTTAAAGAAACTTGTAAAATATTTAAAGATGGTTCTATGAAATCTATGGAAAAGAGAGAGGAAAATTTGAGATGAATTGACTTGATGTGAGACTTCTAAATTTTAAGTGACTAGCATGAATTCACAGAGTGAGAAGAAGCCTAGCAGGAGTTGGTATAACAACAGCTAGCAGGTTCTGAGTGGTTGGCTAGCTGATGCCATTGAGTGCCTATGGCACTTGGTAATGTGGATGCAATTTACACCCTCATTTTACCAAGGAGGTTACTGAGAGTGATGAAGTAATTTGCACAATGCTATACAGGCAAAGTATTGCTTCTGGAGCTTTGGTCCTAATCATAATAACACTTGTTTAGTTGCTAAGTCATGTTCAACTCTTGGAAACCCAACTGACTGCAGCACCCCAGGCTTCCCTATCCTTTATTATCTCCTGGAGTTTGCTCAAACTCATGTCCATTGAGTTGGTGATGCCACCAACCATCTCATCCTCTGTTGCCCCCTTCTCCTCCTGCCCTCAATCTTTCTCGCATCAGAGTCTTTTCCAGTGGGTTGGCTCTTTGCATCAAGTGGCCAAATTATTGGAGCTTCAGCTTCAGCATCAGTCCTTCCAATGAATATTCAGGGTTGATTTCCTTTAGGATTGACTGGTTTGATCTCCTTGTGGTCCAAGGGACTCTCAAGAGTCTACTCCAGCACCATAGTTCTAAAACATCAATTCTTTGGCACTGAGTCTTCTTTATGGTCTAACTTTATGCTCTAACTCTTGCATCCGTACATGAGTACCAGAAAAACCATAGCCTTGACTATGGTAATGATAATTTTGGTAATGGTACTATATGGTAATGATAAAATTAGGTTGTATGAAATAATGTAGCATCTAATTGTGAAGTTCTCCTTCAAACCCATCACTCTATTCCAGTACACATCAATACAAACTAAAATTTCATTAGATAATAATGAGAACATCTTGTCTCTAAATTGCTATTTGAAATATTAAAAAATCATTCCAATATTTTTGACTTTGCCATTGAAGTGCAGCAAGCAAATTGAATGTAATTTATTTGCCACAGGGCATTTCTTCATAATTAAATTGGGAATCCTGATTGTTATCTTTTCGTTCCCTCAAGTGGAGGTGTTCTTTCCTCTGCCTACTCTCAGCCCAAATATTCTAATTGCTGTGTTAATTTCTGGCTGTTTTCGAGGTCAGGGTTAAGTGCTAAACTTTTAAAGTCTGGAAGCTTTGGCCTGTAGCTGCTGCCATGGAAATAAAATTCTAAGACAGCTAAAAGAGTATATGGAAACACAGGAGAAAAACAGACCCCTGCTGGGGTATATTAGAGCAGATATATACAAACAGCTAAGACTACCTCCGATAATAAAGTTTTCTTACATTTTTACTTTCCCTCATTTTCTGTGTTTCCAAAAAGCCTTTTTCATGGATACATATCCTAGATAAAAAACTGAAAAGAATATCGAATATCTATTGCCAACTCTTGAGATTGACATTTCTGTTGTTTGGACTCCACTGAAGGTCCTCATTAGACCTCCTCCTCTTATGGTAATCTTGCCTCCGTGATTGTTAGAGAAGTCTTTGTCGCCAGCATCATAGAATTTGACTGCTTTTCTCTTAGCTTGTGAGCAGTTGACTTCTTTGAATGTTTTAGGTTCTTTCTCAGCATTTAACAGAACAAAGATCTGTAGACAGCAACAGGCCACCCCTCCCCTTGATACCATGAGGAATCAGTTGTTTTCAAACTCCCCTCCCCTCACTGGAGCATGGAGGACCTGGCTGTCACCAGGGTGTCCCTTTCCCTTCTGCAGGAGCAAACAGCTGAGAACTGGCATTTCAAGAACTAATGCTTTTCTCTGATTCCCTGCCTGAGTTATGGGAGAATGTAGCCTGACCTTCACATCCGAGGTCAGGGGTGGCAGCCAGGAGGAGCACCCCCATGTGCAAGGAGTGGTGGCTGCACGGGTGCAGGAGGGCCTAGAGAAGCTATTCCACGTTTAAGGTCAGGAGGGGCGGCGGTGAGGAGATACCCCTCGACCAAGGTAAGGAGCAGCGGCTGCGCTTTGCTGGACCAGACGTGAAGAGATACCCCAAGTCCAAGGTAAGAGAAACCCAAGTAAGATAGTAGGTATTGCAAGAGGGCATCAGAGGGCAGACACACTGAAACCATAATCACAGAAAACTAGTCAGTCTAATCACACTAGGACCACAGCCTTGTCTAACTCAATGAAACCAAGCCATGCCCTGTGGGGCCACCCAAGACGGGAGGATCATGGTGGAGAGGTCTGGCAGAATGTGGTCCACTGGAGAAGGGAATGGCAAACCACTTCAGTATTCTTGCCTTGAGAACCCCATGAACAGTATGAAAAGGCAAAATGATAAGATACTGAAAGAAGAACTCCCTAGGTCAGTAGGTGCCCAATATGCTACTGGAGATCAGTGGAGAAATAACTCCAGAAAGAATGAAGGGATGGAGCCAAAGCAAAAACAATACCAAGTTGTGGATGTGACTGGTGATAGAAGCAAGGTCTGATGCTGTAAAGAGCAATATTGCATAGGAACCTGGAATGTTAGTTCCATGAATCAAGGCAAATTGGAAGTGGTCAAATAGGAGATGGCAAGAGTGAACATTGACATTCTAGGAATCAGCGAACTAAAATGGACTGGAATGGGTGAAATGAACTCAGATGACCATTATATCTACTACTGTGGGCAGGAATCCCTCAGAAGAAATGGAGTAGTCATTATGGTCAACAAAAGAGTCCGAAATGCAGTACTTGGATGCAATCTCAAAAACAACGGAATGATCTCTGTTCGTTTCCAAGGCAAATCATTCAATATCACAGTAATCCAAGTCTATGCCCCAACCAGTAATGCTGAAGAAGCTGAAGTTGAACAGTTCTGTGAAGACCTACAAGAACTTTTAGAACTAACACCCAAAAGAGATGCCCTTTTCATTATAGGAGACTGGAATGCAAAAGTAGGAAGTCAAGAAACACCTGGAGTAACAGGCAAATTTGGCCTTGGGATACAGAATGAAGCAGGGCAAAGACTAATAGAGGTTTGTCAAGAGAACGCACTGGTTATAGCAAACACCCTCTTCCAACAACACAAGAGAAGACTCTACACATGGACATCACCAGATGGTCAACACTGAAATCAGGTTGATTATATTCTTTGCAGCCAAAGATGGAGAAGCTCTATACAGTCCACAAAAAACAAGACCAGGAGCTGACTGTGGCTCAGATCATGAAATCCTTATTACCAAATTCAGACTTAAATTGAAGAAAGTAGGGAAAACCATTAGACCATGCAGGCATGACCTAAATCAAATCCCTTATGATTATACAGTGAAAGTCAGAAATAGATTTAAGGGCCTAGATCTGATAGATAGAGTGCCTGATGAACTATGGAATGAGGTTCATGACATTGTACAGAGGACAGGGATCAAGAGCATCCCCATGGAAAAGAAATGCAAAAAAGCAAAATGGCTGTCTGAGGAGGCCTTACAGATAGCTATGAAAAGAAGAGAAGTGAAAAGCAAAGGAGAAAAGGAAAGATACAAGCATCTGAAATGCAGAGTTCCAAAGAATAGCAAGAAGAGATGAGAAAGGCTTCCTCAGCAACCAATGCAAAGAAATAGAGGAAAAGAACAGAATGGGAAAGACTAGAGATCTCTTCAAGAAAATTAGAGATACCAAGGGAACATTTTATGCAAAGATGGGCTTGATAAAGGACAGAAATGGTATGGCCCTAACCGAAGCAGAAGATATTAAGAAGAGGTGGCAAGAATACACAGAAGAACTGTACAAAAAAATCTTCATGACCAAGATAATCATGACGGTGTGGTCACTCACCTAGAGCCAGACATCCTGGAATGTGAAGTCAAGTGGGCCTTAGAAAGCATCACTACGAACAAAGCTGGTGGAGGTGATGGAATTCCAGTTGAGCTATTTCAAATCCTGAAAGATGATGCTGTAAAAGTGCTGCACTCAATATGCCAGCAAATTCGGAAAACTCAGCAGTGGCCACAGGACAGGAAAAGGTCAGTTTTCATTCCAATCCCAAAGACAGGCAATGCTAAAGAACGCTCAAACTACTGCACAATTGCACTCATCTCATACGCTGGTAAAGTAATGCTCAAAATTCTCCAAGCCAGGCTTCAGCAGTACGTGAACCGTGAACTTCCAGATGTTCAAGCTGCTTTTAGAAAAGGCAGAGGAACCGTAAATCAAATTGCCAACATTCGCTGGATCATCGGAAAAGCAAGAGAGCTCCAGAAAGACATCTATTCCTGCTTTATTGACTATGCCAAAGCCTTTGACTATGTGGATCACAATAAACTGTGGAAAATTCTGCAGGAGGTGGGAATACCAGACCACCTGGCCTGCCTCTTGAGAAACCTATATGCAGGTCAGGAAGCAACAGAACTGGACTTGGAACAACAGACTGGTTCCAAATAGGAAAAGGAGTACATCAAGGCTGTATATTGTCACCCTGCTTCTTTAACTTCTATGCAGAGTACATTATGAGAAACGCTGGACTGGAAGAAGCACAAGCTAGAATCAAGATTGCCAGAAGAAATATCAATAACCTCAGATATGCAGATGACACCACCCTTATGGCAGAAAGTGAAGAGAAACTAGAAAGCCTCTTGATGAAAGTGAAAGTGGAGAGTGAAAAAGTTGGCTTAAAGCTCAACATTCAGAAAATGAAGATCATGGCATCTGGTCCCATTACTTCATGGGAAATAGATTGGGAAACAGTGTCAGACTTTATTTTTTGGGGCTCCAAAATCACTGCAGATGGTGACTGCAACCACGAAATTAAAAGACACTTACTCCTTGGAAGAAAGGTTATAACCAACCTAGATAGCATATTAAAAAGCAGAGACATTACCTTGCCAACAAATGTCCGTCTAGTCAAGGCTATGGTTTTTCCAGTGGTCATGTATGGATGTGAGAGTTGGACTGTGAAGAAGGCTGAGTGCCGAAGAATTGATGCATTTGAACTGTGGTGTTGGAGAAGACTCTTGAGAGTCCCTTGGACTGCAAGAAGATCCAACCAGTCCATTCTGAAGGAGATCAGTCCTGGGATTTTTTTGGAAGGAATGATGCTAAAGCCGAAGCTCCAGTACTCTGGCCACCTCATGCGAAGAGTTGACTCATTGGAAAAGACTTTGATGCTGGGAGGGATTGGAGGCAGGAAGAGAAGGGGACGACAGAGGATGAGATGGCTGATGGCATCACTGACTCGATGGACATGAGTCTGAGTGAACTCCGGGGGATGGTGATGGACAGGGAGGCCTGGCGTGCTGCGATTCATGGGGTCGCAAAGAGTTGGACATGACTGAGCGACTGAACTGAACTGAACCTGACCCTCATTTCCTTTCACAGCTCATGGAGCTTCCTACACTACAGATTAGTGGTGCATGGGATCTTTGGGTTTTCTCAGCCTATACTCATCCAGGTTACCCCATTTCTAGCATTCAAATCGTAAAAGAGCATATTCCCTTAGACCTTAACTTCCAGTCATACCAAGCCTATGTAACATCCAACACAGAATGGCCACAGACAGTGCAATGTGAACACATTTCTATCTTTTGTTATTATGAATGTGAATGAATCAAAGAGCAGTGATATAGTAATATGTAATCTGTTAACTTTTGAAATATGATAGCTCAGTGGTAAAGAATCTGCTTGCCAATGCAGGAGACGGGTTCAATCCCTGATTTGGAAATATCCTCTGGAGAAGGAAATGGCATCCCATTCCAGTATTCTTGCCAGAAGAAATCCCATGGACAGAGGAGCCTGGTGGGCTACAGTCCATGGGGTCACAGGAGTCAGACACCAGTTTATGACTAAACCACCAGAAGGAATGTCACAGAAAAGAGATCACTTTGAGGTCAGAATAGTTGAGGAAGATATGCTGTCCATCTATGTGTGCCTTTTCTAACAGCCACAGCATCATGATACATCCCAGCAGACTGAAAACTTCTGGGTAGAGACTCCCAGTGACTAATTCCATGTCTCTGCTCTTTCCCAGCTATCAATAGAGTATTTTCAGTCAACCAGAGTACTTATTATTTAAGTGGTAAATGATATCTTTCCAGTTCTAAGTTTTATAATTTATCCTACTTGTCATAATCTATATTTACAGATTATTTAAACAACAATCAACAATGAGTTCTTCAGAATATGAGCTTTTATTCTGCCTTTTAAAATAAATAGATGTGTATGTACTCATTTGCACAAATGCCACTTGTTTCCCTCTGCTGCCATTTCCATGACAGCAGCACGCAGGACTGTTCTTTCAGTGATTATATTCTGATGGGAAAACAGCCAAACAAAAACTGTCAGCTATTTCATATACTTTCTAAAGCTATTTTGAAATACAAATTAACATTTAATGTGAAGATCTATAAATATGGGTGAGTAATGTGTTATAAACGTGCATTTTCTTAGCTTTTCTAAGCTTCTGGCAAAATAGACTGAAATTTCTGCTGAATCTTTTTTTAAGGTGGGTTAGATGGCTTTATGGCACTGATACGTGGATTGAATCATAATAAACTGAAATGTCTAGTAATTAAAATAAACAAAGGAAAAGGGCATAGAAGAAGCATGATGACACCCCTCCCATTTATATTATCTGTTGGAAGAGTTGCATTTTAATTAAGTTCTTTCTTGACTTATGAACTTGGAGAAGATTTTCTATTGAAAAAAAAAAAATAGCCAGCTCACCATTCAGGGTCTTTAAGTTCTCATAGCTCAGCTTCTGACAACACTAGCGTCAACTGGAGAGTGCCTTGTCTTTGTTCTTTTTGGATGTGGGAGAGGCAAGTTTCTGACAGAGACAAGTTTCAATGTTCTATTTGTCATTTTAGCCTTTCAGTGGGTGTAATTTATAAATAGAAAAATCATTAATATGCTGAGTAGTTTAAAGAGCTTTTAAAACCACTTGAGAATGGTATAAGGAGGCTGTTCTTGTTTTCTTGCTGTGAAAAAGAAATGAGGGGAAAATATTAGTCACTGGCATGTTGCAAGAGATATCATGAACTTTTTATGTTCTCTTCAAATGGATAGGTTGTTCCATTGAAAAGAGGTGTGGAATCTATCATTCCTAGGACATATAATGAAACACTATTCTCTGGTTTCTGATAAATAATCCTTTTATGCTTTTCATAAAATTTAATGTTTTCAGATAAAGTGGCATAACTAACATAAATGACCTATATAATTTATGAGTGCTTGCTCTTCCATTCCTAACATTGTAGTGGTATATTCACATATATATTTCTATTGGAAAAATCATTTATGTTTTTGGTTCAGTGCTAAATGATAATAATGTGACTGTTGATTGTGAAGAAGATGCTCTACTTTTCTACAGTGAAAATTATTATTCCAGGGACACTAGTAGAGGTGACTTTGACTTTCTCTAGAGAATAACTGTGGCTTCTTAGGAACTCAGATTTCTTTGTCTAGTATGATTCTTGATCTGTGTGATATCAACAATTTCTAAGTTTCCTGGCTATCTGATTTTGAAATGGAAAGAAATCCGTGAAATATATGAGAACACTTCTGAGTTCAGGATGCTATATTCAGTTCAGTTCAGTTCAGTCGCTCAGTCATGTCCAACTCTTTGCAACCCCGTGGACTGCAGCACTCCAGGCCTCGCTGTCCAACACCAACTTCCAGAGTTTACTTAAACTCATGTCCATTGAGTCAGTGATGCCATCTAACCATCTCATCCTCTTTCATCCCCTTCTCCTCCTGTCTTGAATCTTTCCCAGCATCAGTGTCTTTTCAAATGTGTCAGTTTCTTCACATCAGGTGGCCAAAGTATTGGAGTTTCAACTTCATATCAGTCCTTCCAATGAATATTCAGGGCTGATTTCCTTTAGCATGAACTGGTTGGATCTCCTTGTAGTCCAAGGGACTCTCAAGAGTCTTCTCCAAACCACAGTTCAAAAGCAACAATTCTTTGGCACTCAGCTTTCTTTATAGTCCAACTGTCACATCCATACATGACTACTGGGAAAACCATAGCTTTGACTAGACAGACCTTTGTTGGCAACATAATATCTCTGCTTTTTAATATGCTGTCTAGGTTAAATTTTGTTAATTTTACCTCTTACTTCTTTCACCTTTTTGTCTCCATAGCACTACCTTAGCCTAATTTGCTAATGTTTCACTTCACTGGACTTCCAACACTCACTCTAACCCCTTTCCAATCCATTCTCCAGAATGTGCTAGAGTGAGTTCATAATGCAAATCTGATCACATCACCCTCCATTTCCCCACCCCTTGATCAAAAATCTTCAGTGATTTTCTTTTTTACCACTCTTGGGAAAAAGATCAAAATCTCATAGGTACCTACATGGGCTGACAGCTGGTTTGATCAGGTCTGCAGTCCTGAGTTTCACACACACACACACACATATCCTTTTACCTATGTCCAGTCACACTGGGCTTCTTTTAGTTCATCTTTTTAGGGAAACCAGTAAATCTCATTCTTTCTTCCTAGAACACTTTTCCTTTCACTCTTTGTCTAGTTATCTCGTAATCATTCATCCTTTAGCTCTAACAGGACTTTTCTCTGGCAAGTCTTCCCTCATCCTTGGTTCCCTCTCGTTAACTATTCTCATTCTTCAAAGCACATATCTGAATAGATCATTATTCACTCAGCTCTGCAGCTATCTGATTCATGTCCACCTACCCATCTGGCATTCTGTTACATATGTTACAAGGTGAAAAAGCCATGCCCAACACCATTTTCTTCCTTCATCCAACATACCATGCTTTTTACAATAGTAGGAACAGAGTGAATATTTGTTGAATCAGTGAATATATGACTGTGGATACATAAGTAAGTGTTTGAATCAGAGGATCTATCTCTCAGAAGAAGGTTGACAGACAAGAGATTTATTTTGGTGTGATTTTGGAGTAAGTTGTGCCATGAGACTCATTCTGAGATTTCTGGGAAGCACTGAGCATTTAGGTAAAGAATTCAGCAGATCTTGTGGCAAGAGTTGTCCCCACCACTAATGAGGAAGGAAGTCTCTGAGTTCTCCAGAGACTAGGGATGAAAATTTGCTTAAAAGACAACCAAGAGAATTTTGAACATTGGTGTCTGGGAAGAACCTTGATCATTTGGGATAGATGGGTGAAAATCTAAAGCTGAACATTTGCACTAGAAGAGGGAAACTAGAAGAGAGGAGTTGTTGCTGAGAGCATCTCCCTGAACTGAAGAGTGGAAAACTTGAAACAGAAGAGCATAAATGTGTGTGTGTGTGTGTGTGTGTGTGTTAATGGGGGGTGTTTCCAAGGAGACAGGAATGGGCACAATCTTGTTAAACTGGCAAGAGATCTATTCACCTTTTTTTTTTTTTTTTTAGTTTCAAAGCCAAGAATAGGGTCAGAGAACTAGGAATAACAAAATGAAGAATCCAAATAGTAGAGTCTTCACTGTTTATTCATCTTAAAAGTCCTCCATATGATGCAATTTTCCTGATGATTTTCCCATGATATATGTGCTTGCAGAAAATTTATATTATCTGCAGTCCTAAAATTAATGATAGTGTATCCGAGGCTATGGAGTCAGTGAAAAAACATAACATTGTGATCAGCATAGGGGTAAAACCAAGTTACCAGTGGACCTTCTTCCTCTAAGGGAAAGTGATATATGATAATTTCTACTCATACCAATAGAAATCTCTGAATCCCCATGAAAAAAACGCGACCTACATTTTGGACACTAGAATATGTCTATTGGATATCATTATGACTGTTGGATGTGCTAGTAGGCCACTATTTTAGATTAGCATTCAGGGAGAGGGCTAGTGTAGATAAATGCATTTGGAAATCCCTAGAATGTACACAGGTGTTTAAAATAATGGTTCTAGATAGGCTCCTTTAAGAAAAGTATCAGTATATACTTGGAATAGAAGAGCAAGGAATGAGCTCTTCTTTGAGTGTTCATAGTCACTCAGTTGTGTCTGACCGTTTGCAACCTCATGGACTGTAGCCCATCAATCTCCTCTGTCCATGGTTTTCCAGGCAAAAATACTGGAGTGGGTTGCCATTTCCTACGCCAGGGGATCTTCTTAACTCAGGGATCAAACCCACGTCTTTCATGTCTCCTGCATTGGCAGGTGGATTCTTCACCACTGTGCTATCTGGCAAGCTTACTCTCCCTCGTTGTTATTCACTTGTTCAATCATGTCCGGCTCTTTGAGATCCCATGTATTGCAACACTCCAGGCCTCCCTGTCCTTCACCATCACCTGAAGTCTCAAACTCATGTCCACTGAGTTGATGATGCCATCCAATCATCTCATCCTTTATCACGCTCTTCTCTTCCTGCCTTCACTCTTTCCTAGCATGAGGGTCTTTTCCAATGAATTGGCCCTTCACATCAGGTGGCCAAAGTATTGGAGTTTCAGCTTCAGCATCAGTCCTTCCAGTGAATATGCAGGATTGATCTCCCTTAGAATTGACTGGTTTGATCCCCTTGCTGTACAACGGGCTCTCAAGAATATTCTCCAACACCACAGTTCAAAAGCATCAATTCTTTGGTGCTCGGCCTTCTTTATGGTGCAACTCTCACATCCATACATGACCACCGGAAAAACCGTAGCCTTGACTATACAGACCTTTGTCAGCAAAGTGATGCCTTTCCTTTTAATATGCTGTCTAGGTTATTAATTTCATAGCTGCAGTCACTGTCTGCATTGATTTTGGAGCCCAAGAAAATAAAATCAGTCACTGTTTCCATTGTTTCCCAATCTATTTTCCATGAAATGATGGCACTGAATGCCATGATCTTTTTTTTTTTGAATATTGAGCTTTAAGCCAGATTTTTCACTTGTCTCTTTCACCTCATCAAGAGGTTCTTTAGTTCCTCTTCACTTTCTGCCATAGGGTAGTGTCATCTGCATATCTAAGGTTATTGATATTTCTCTCGGCAATCTTGATTCCAACTTGTGCTTCATCCAACCTGGCATTTTGCATGATATACTCTGCATATAAGTTAAATAAGCAGGGTGGCAATTAACAGCCTTGAGGTACTCCTTTCCCAGTTTTGCACCAGTCCATTGTTCCATGTCCGGTTCTAACTGTTGCTTCTTGACCTGCATACAGATTTCTCAGGAGATAGGCAAGGTAGTCTGGTATTCCCATCTCTTTAAGAATTTTCCACAGTTAGTTGTGATCCAAACAATCAAAGGCTTTAGTGTATTCAGTTAAGTAGAAGTAGATGTTTTTCTGGAATTTCCTTGCTTTTTCTGTGATCCAATGAATATTGACAATTTGATCTCTGGTTCTTCTGCCTTTTCTAAATCCAGCTTGTACATCTAGAAGTTCTCAGTTCATGTACTATTGACGTCTAGCTTGAAGGATTTTGAACATTACCTTGCTAGCATGGGAAATGAGTGCAACTGTGTAGTAGTTTGAACATTCTTTGTCATTACCATTCTTTGGGGTTGGAGGAGTTTAAAAGGAGGTCTGAGTTTTTGAAAAATGCCACTTGCAGCATCATGGATGGATCTGGAGATTATATGCCAAGTGAAGTAAGTCAGAAACAGAAAGCTAAATATAATATGATATCATTTATTTTTGGAATCTAAAATGACACAAGTGAACTTATTTACAAAATGGGAGCAGACTCATAGACATAAAAAACAAATGTATGATTGCCAAACGGGAAATGGAGTGGGAGAGGGATAAATTCGGAGTTTGGGATTAGGAGATGCACACTACTATATATAAAATAGATAAATAGCAAGATCCTATCCAAAGTATAGCACAGGGAATTATATTCAGTATCATATAATAAACCACAATGAAAATAATATGAAAAAGAATGTATATATACATGTATAACTGAATCACTTTTCTGTACACCAGAAACTAGCACAACATTGTAAATCAACTATATTTCAATTAAAAAAAAAGAGAGAAATTTGTGAATGTGTAAGAGGAGAAATAGGAAAAGGTAGTGCCACAGATGTCAAAAGAGGAGTAGCATCAGTACAGAGAAGGGTACCTGAGATGTGTCAACATGGATGCTAGCTATGGTCTGGAAAGAACTGTTTTGTTGTACTGATGAAGAGATATACTAGAATTGAGTAAGTGTGGAGGTCTTAGTCTGCTTGGGATTGTATTGCATAATACCATAGAGTGGGTAGCTTACACACACACACACACACACACACACACACACACACACACATACATGTTCTGGAATTTGGGATGGTGCCTATGATTCAGTACTTGATAAGGCCTCTATTCCTGGCTTAACAACAGGATAAACTGTCTTATCTCTGTGTCCTCACATGACCTCTCTCTCAGTGAGAGAAAGAACAAATGAAAGGAAGAAAGAGATCTTTCTCTGTTCTACTTATAAAGCCACTAATTTCATGATGAGGGACTTCCCTGGTGGCTCAGACGGTAAAGTGTCTGTCTACGATGCGGGAGACCCAGGTTCAAGCCCTGGGTTGGGAAGATCCCCTGGAGAAGGAAATGGCAATCCACTGCAGTACTATTGCCTGGAAAATCCCATGGACAGAGGAGCCTGGTAGGCTACAGTCTATGGGATCACAAAGAGTTGGTCACGACTGAGCGACTTCACTTCACTTTAATCTCATGATGAAGACTTAATCTAACCCTAGTCTCCCCAAAGCCCTATATCCAAATTCTATCACATTGGATGTTAGGACTTCAGAATATGCACTTTTGGGGGACACAAACATTCCATTCTTAAAAATGGACAACTTATTTGAGATGTTTTACTAGAAAAGCAGGTAATTTGAATATTGGATAGAGAGGGTGTAGGAGTCAAGAGACAGTTTTTGATTTTACTTGTGTGTATGTTTTTAAGGTGGAGAACAAAAGAATGTTGACATGCCAGTGGACTTAAACCAGGAGAAAAGAAAGCATTAGATAATGTAGTAGAGATGAGGAGCCTTTGAGATAAAAGAAGTTGTCTCAGGGAGTGGAAAGTCTAACATAAGTGTGGTACAGTTGCTTGCAGTCTTGAATTTGCAGTTGAGGTTCAAATTGTCCCAGCTAAGATACTAATTTAAAGTGAAACTAATCCATGAACCCAGCTGCCTGGCTTTTACTTTCAGCTCTGATACATATGAGGCTAATACTTTGGAAAGTACCTAGTCTTGGTTTCCTCAAATGTAATATGTGAAGAATAATAATGAAAAATAGAGTCTGTCTCATATGGTTTTGCTTCCTAGAGTATCCTACTGGTGGCTAATCATGAAGACTGAAACTCATGTGACTTGGTGTCTGTTGTTTTGGTAGAGCCTCAGTGGGCATTGGCCAGTAACCTGATTTCTCTTTGTAGATCATTCCCTGAGTACCTGCCGAGTCCACCCTGTGGCCTGAACTAGCAATCTACTCAGAGCCCTTTGGTGGTGGTGGTAGTTGGGAGGGTCAACTTATTCTTCTTTGGTGGGCCAGTCAGGCTAGCTGGCTTTCAGGATTCTTATCAAATGGGAGCTAACAGAGATTATGAAATCTTCTAGATCAGAGTTCTCTTTAACTGTCCATGATGCTTCTCTCTCTGGTTGAGGCAAGGCCACTGGAAACTGAACCCTTCCCTGAGCCCCAAAGCTGTTAGTATGCACCCAGTTTTCTCTGTATTCAGCTCCACTCATCCAAGAGCAGTCTTGTCAGGCCAAATCCTTCCTTCACCTCCTCTTCACATAGTTCCTCTTAGGGAAGACTCTCTATCCATCCTAAGATCCCTTTGTTTTCATTTCCCACCCCTTAGTCTTCTTTTCCTATCTCCTCTAAGCTTTAATTATGGACTGTACCCAAAAGGAGAACACAATGAGTACAGTATTAATGGATCACAGGAGAAGAGAACTGAAAGAGCCAGGAAATCTGAACTCAGGACAGAAATCTAGATGGCAAAGTTATGATTGTGCTGTGTTGTTCTGTTTGTTCAAATGACTGTCCCTGGGTATTTTCTCAGTTGTCTCCCCAATTTCTTCTGTAATGCAGCGTCATCTCAGTCTTGGCAAATGGATGCTTAAAGTAAACTATAGATAGTAAGAGTTGGTAAGTATCTAGAAAAATGAGAAAGGGAAGCAAATTGTTTTTTTAAAAACATTACTGCTGTTAATTCAACTAAAACTTACAGATCACTTAATTATGTATTGAGCAAAACAAAAGGTGATGGGGATACAAATACACATAAAATATTGTCTCTACCAGAATGCAGTACCTATCCTAGAAGGGTCAGGGGAAAGTGCCAAG